>NC_134266.1:55216946-55306946 GCF_031893055.1 Leptodactylus fuscus
ATATTCGATCTGCAAGTCCGAGGACCGCCGCAGATCTGCTGTTTGGGGACAGTGCAGCTCCTGGTAAGGTCTACAAGCTGCTCACTTACTGTTTGATTTATAGAAGCGGGTTTTGATATTGTAGCACTGCCCAATAAACTTCAATGGTGAGGCACTGTGAAGTGATCCAGTGGCTATGGCACATGCTTAGCTTCTGAGTGGGCGCCATATTGATTGAAAGTGAGTACATCCAACCCACAAAGCCATGTTTCTTCTCACTGCGCTATAGATATTCACCTTTAAATGAAGAACCATAGTTTTAAGTCTATAACCAAGATACAGTATAACAATCTGCACCATAACGTAGGTGGATCAGTGGGAAGGTGCACATTGTTCTCTGTTATTCAGCCATGCATAGTGTTGCACAGGGTGATGTTGATTGGCAGAGAGGAAAGTGATATTTCCCACTGTTTTAAGTACTTGACAAAATACAAGCAGGGACTAGGAAGTGTTGAGCCTCATAACAGATTCAATTTAAGTTAATAATATACTATAAAAGAAAAAAATATCCATAAAACGAGAAACAATGTAATGTATATTATTAACGTTTTTCATTTATAAATACAGTGAAAATAAAACTTTTATTGCATACTGCATGTTTCTTCTTGGGAATGATGTATGGTGCTGAAAAATCAAAATAGTATTGACTTTTTGTAGCTATACATATATATAGTGGTGGTTTAGCCCAGTGCTAGTATAGGCGTTTGGTAAACAGAAACACAGGCCCAGGTTTCTTTACAAGTAAAGGCTTCTATTATTTCATCCAAAATGGAAACCATAGGCAAACTTAAAGGGCTTTTCAGGGCAAAAGGAAAAAAACTCTGTTAGTCCTATTAATAGGTTAATAAGTGCACCCGAATAGCAGTATTTTGATTGATTTCTGGGTCTCTCTGTGAGCTCCTGTCACCTTCTGCATTTGCATACATGGCCATCTTCCTCTTCTATGATGCCTTGGGCTTCAATCAGAATTAACTCACACCACCTCCCTCTCTCACGTCCTCCCCATCCATTTATCACTCACACGCCCTCCCTATTTCCCTAGCTAGCCCGCCCACTAGTATCCCTTCCTAACTAACTCAAATCACCTTCACCCATCATACTTACCTGTTCTTCTGGGCACGAAACATCACTTCTTCAAGGGCTATGACGCCTGCTGAAGAAGTGATGGGGTGAGGGGAGGTGTAGTATAGGTGATGTTCCATCCCCCCCTTCCGGAAATGGAACGTCACCAATAACAAGAAAATTTTCCTGGGACAGTCACACGTTCCCGGCCATCTTGGTAAATATAGATTTTTTTTATACAATAATAATTTAGAGGGTAGGGGGGAGGGGGCTGTTTAGCTTATATTAGAAATATCAAATGCTTAAATGTTCATAGAATTTGCACAGCTTTTAGCATATACTGTATTATATTTATGGATTCAACTATTTTATTGTACGTTTTATAGCAGAATAATTATATGGATGGTTCTATGTTAATTCACTGTCTTAAACAGTTGGAAGGATTGAGCGTACTCTGTGATATGGATACATTTAGCATACCTAACAAGACATTTGGATTAGCATATTGTTAAATCCACCTACAACACCATCTGCATTCTATTGTTTAAGATTGAGGATTTACACAAAGCCCTCTATTTCTATCATAACAGGTCTTATCTCTACAAAACAAGTACAGTAAAGATAAATTACATTGTAATGACTACGACAAAATCAATGTATGCAAAATGGGTAAAAGAAGGGACCAGCTATCAAATTTTAGTTTTGCAATGCCTAACTGAAAAATTTGTATTGAAAAATTATATATGTAGAAATGTTTATTTACAAAAATAAAAATTAAGAGACATTTGGATGTATAGTCAGAACATGACTAGTCGTATATGGAAAGGATAGGCCATCAATTTAAAAATTCAATAAAACCCCTTTAAGTAACATGTCCCTGTTCCAAGTAGGCCCATGTAAATGTCACTGCTAGTGATGGCGCACCTTGTGAGTTTTGCTCCACAAATATTTGCCATGATCTACTTGAAGATTAGTTCCACCCGAAGCTTGACTATTATGCTATGGGGTTTCTTCAGGTCCACAGTGCAATACTGGATGTAAAGGAGGGTAAAAATAAAAATAAAAAAAAACTTTACCGTTCATGGGCTCCACCACGGTATGCAATCTTCTTCCCTGGGAGTCCTCTTTTTCTTACAGCTCTCTCCCTGACATTATCCACCCAGGCCAGTGTTGAAGAGTGCTAGTCCCAAAACACAAGTGAATGGTGGACGCGCCCTCTGGTCAAGAATGAAGCAGAGTTGGATGATATCAACCATAGTGTTACTGAAGTACAAGACACAACGCGTTTTGGGTGAGAGCAGCTCTTTCTCAAGTGCATATACATGTAGAACTGCAGGCTTTGGCTGGTCTCTATGACGGCAGTCCCACATATATATGCTCTTGAGAAAGGGCTGTTCTTCCCGAAACGCGTTGTGCCTTGTACTTCAATAAAACTATGGTCAATTCATCCGACTCTGCTGAGAGGACGCGGGCTACCCTTCCCCTGTGTTTTGGGTCTAACACTCTACTCTCATGCCATTTTTCACCAGGGTACCCAGTGCTATAAGTGGATTCTGCTGCCACTCTCACTTGTTTTTGGCCTCAATCATTGACATCCACAACAACCAGAGGTGAGAGGCCAACTCGTCTTCTTGTTTTGTTTTTTTTACCTTTTATTCAAAAATACTTCTTTTCTCTCTGATCCCTCAGCATCCCATGGATTTGCACTATAATGTCACTCGGTGTCTCCTTTTGTGTTTTTTGTGAGTAGGCCAGTGCAGAGGCTACTTCTATCTAATATATTAACAATAAACAAGAGGACCCTAACAGTCAATTCATGTCAAAAAGATTTTATTTTATTTTTACATTTGTCATCCCTCTAATGGGATGACAAATGTAAAAATATTTGATCCATTATTGCTTTAAAATTTTAAGTATACATTTTCAAGTACAATAAAGAAGCCAACCATGATATTTTCACACAACACATTTATATTGAAGACGTCTCACGATATTCTCTTATACTACAATTTACTTCCTTTGAATGAACATACAAATCTGGGACATGATTATATAGGACAGGAGCTTTTCCTCAAGAGTCTGGACTGCCAAAGGTTTTTGGGCCACTATGTTATTCCTCGGGAATTTAGGTTAATGTACTTCAGTGTAAATAAATTTGTGATTATTCAGCCTTGTGTCTCTAGTGGTCACTGCAAAGATGTTTTATCATTTTTTTTTATACTATTAACCTTTCAATAGAGTACATTCTCTAAATGAGCATTCGGGATAGTTTAATAGGTTTTTGACCTTTTTCAAATGCTTTAATTCTATTTAATAAAGTTGTAGAGTATGGTTGTTTATGAATCAGTCTGGTATCATTAAATACATGTGACTTTATGGAAAGTCATGCGTCGAAATCCTATGGACATTAGTTGGATCAAATTGATCATAGGCACAATGACAACCAAAAGTCCTATATAGCATTTAGAACTATTTCTTGGGGCTGAGGACGGAAGCCCAGCCGAATGACACAGGGCAGACACCGGGCGCAAGTGTGAATGCCCCCAAATACTGCAACTTTTTTTTTCTTACATTTATGGTAGAAACTATGGACTGTGGAATGTTTTAATTATTATAATTGAATAGCAGTAATAAACCTTAGCAATCCCATGGCAATATTAGACTTTGTACTAAACAATTTTTAAGTATAAAAATATCCATATATAGTTTTGCAACAAATAACGGTTTTATATTTCCTTTTCTCATTGTATGATGATTAGAAATATATTTTACATTTAAAAATGTATTTTTTTTCAAACAACAATAGCACATTCTCTCTCTCTCTCTCTCTCTCTCTCTCTCTCTCTCTCTCTCTCTCTCTCTCTCTCTCTCTCTCTCTCTATATATATATATATATATATATATATATATATATATATATATATTTAAAATTTATTTAGCTGATAGAAAAATGGAATGCTCATGCCCAGGGCCGGCTCCAGGTTTGTGTGGGCCCTTGGGCAACAGGGCCTCAGTGGGCCCCTTTTAGAACAATAGTTTTTTTGGTTTTGCTGTATTCAGCACACTTTCAGATTTCCAGCGGTATGTAACACTGCACGTGCCTAAACCTATGAAAGGTCCTCTTTATAGACAATCTCAGAGATGTGTAGTATTATATACTGCTAGAAAGCAGACTGAATTCAGTGCACTGTCAGCTTTGCCGTTATAAGAGTTACTGATATGTGAGACATGGAGGTAATAAGTATCTTCATTATTAGTACCCCCCATATATCTCACATACTAATAACCCTTATGTGAAGCATATAAGGGTTAATGTGAGGGCATGAGGGAGTTAATTGTCATTAATGTGAGGCACATGGAGTTACTAAAACTAAATTAATCACCCCAAATGCCTGACATTACTACTGCAGCAAATACCTGGTGTTTTTTTTTACTTTCACTTTCACTTTTGCTGAGCTGTGTTCTCCTCCTTCTCTTGTGTGCATTATGCGGATGCCAGGAGCTCGGCAGGGTCCATCTTCTGTAGAGCGATAAGCCCCGCCTCCTGGGCTCTCCTCAGCCCTCTCATTGGTGGCCAGAGGGCAGCCAGAGAAGGCTGAAGGGGGGCGTCCTAAGAGCAGTGACTAGAGCTTCCTCGATCAATAGCAGAAGCTCTTGCACTGGCAGCTGCCTAATTAGCCGATGCTGCAGCTACACACAGTGTCCTTCCGACCAGGGCCGGCTCCAGGTTTTTATGTGGGGGAGTCGGGTGCTGACGGCAGCCAGGCATCAGCACAGAACGCTGCACCTGCACTCTTTGCTGGGGCAGGCAAGTGCTGGGGCGGGCAAGTTCCGGGGGGCCCCCAGAAGCTCTGTGGGGCCCCGACACTTGCCCCACTATGCCGTGTGCTGCTTATGTCCAAGCCAATACTCTGAGTTATTTTAAGAGGGCAAACCGGAGCAGAACAACTGATATACATAATCCGTTTGATTGGCATTGTAGGAAAGTATGACAAAAGGATTACAGCACATTATTTCATGAAACATTGAAATGAGGCAAACTGCCCATTCTATACTGATGCCTAATGGCCTGGGGGTGTTTGAATCTCAGTACTCAATGACTAAACTATCATCACAGCTCAGTCAAGTACTTTACAGATTCCCTAATGAACCAGAAGGGAAAAAAATACTAATCCTTTAAGGCAAAAAAAGATCATGGAATATTTTAGATATATAAATTGCATTCAAATATGTAGTGATGTCGGACCTTGGTCCTTAAAAGACAGAAGGCTATTGGGAAATTATTATTAAATTGGGTCAGTTCTGAATCTTTTAAGATTATTTGTTTTATTTCTTTTGTTTCTTTTATCAAATACATTTATTTTATGTTTTATTTGGGAGAAGCATAAAATGCTTTTCACTATTTTTTTAATTACATCAAAAAGAGTTTGAAAAATTGAATACAAATTTGGAATGCAAATTCTAAAAAGCAAAAAGTCAAGTAAAAATGTAAAATGAAGATGCATGGCAACATAATACTTACAGAGTACTTACAGAATTCTATATCTATTATACCAGTGAGACTAAATTTACATTCCATATGGGCAGTATATTTCAAAAATGCCACCACATTTATGTAGTCATGCAGTAGAATATAGGTTTACTCTTGATCATGTGTAGTAGTTGTGCAGACCCAACCATTCAAAGACAAGAACAGGAAATTGATTTATGTTGAAAAAAACAGGAAAATATATAAACCTTGACTTCAGGCACAAAATGAGTAAAATAAAATACAGCCTTAACTTCAGGCAAAACAATAGAAACAAAATCCTGCTCATCTGAGCAACTAACTAAACAGTAAAAATAAACTAACTATAAGTGTGGCTTACTAACAGGTACACGAACGAACCAACAAGCACAATACAGTCTCACTGGACTCAGAGTAAAAGGACAGACCCAAATGCCTCCTCTCACTCCCTGGATCTGCCCTGAAATTCAGACTCTGTAGGCTTTTATGGGCCAGAAAAGAGCCCAGGACCTACACCTGGGCTGAGACCTACTCCAGACCCACCCTGGACTCACATAGGTCAGAAACCTGGGGCTGATATGGCAAGACTCCAGCACTCTGTCTATCACCTTCACAGTGGTAATATAATAAATACTAACACTCACTTTTCCTAACTTCCTTTTGGTGTCCGATGCTCCATCACTATCATCTTCTGTTGTCTCTTTGGTGACTTCATAGGCTCTGGTGGGCCTCTGAGGTATGAGATTGGCCTTTAGTGGCCACGTGGGGAATGTCAATATCATGATGTTTGCTGAACCCAAGATTTTTGGAAAATTCCTAACAAACCCAGCTTATTACGCACTGGCTAACTCACATCTAATCACATATCATGAATTACTTGACTAATTAGAAGTTCTTTAATTATTTGTTTATTTCTTGTCCATTTTGAACATTTTGTTGTCTTATTTTCCAAGTGGGCAGGGCTTGTTGTAAGGAGGACTTATGGAAAAGGAGGTGTGGCTTAACATGCAACTCGGTATGCAAATTAATACACACAATTTTTTTTTTAGAAAATAAACCTTGAGTGGATATCCTTTGACTGACCTGCAGCCATTACTGGAATATTAATATCCTGGATAAGGATTCCATCCATAGAACAAAGAAAATAGAATAAAGAGTAGAAGTGAACAAATTAGAAATAAGTAAAAGGTTTCACTATCTGCTTTTAATTATTAAAAATAAGAGGTAAAATCATCCTAATGTAATATTCTGATTGGAATGAAGAACAAAATAGAAAAATAGTAATTTCAAGATGGAATATTACAGAAAAGCCGCTCGATACATATTTATACTTTGTTTCTTACTTTTAATGAGACACAGTTGTAAGAGCTTTGTGAAGAGTTAAGTATTTTGATAAAGGCCAAAAGGGAAATCTTTCTGCATCTACAAAGCATTCATTCTAGAACAGAGCAATCCTTTGGGGACTTGCTAAGCAAAATGAAGCATAAGACAACTTGTTCATTATATAATTTGTCTATTTCCTTTCATCCATTCCTTCTTAAGTGCATGTTGGTAGATTTATGATATAAATATATGCTCTTATTGTTTTCTTAGGCTCATGTATATAACCAGCGGATATTCTACACTGTTATCTGATGTATATATTATAATTTTATTGTTCTTCGATCCAAAGAATACCCATCCTAGAAATGGATGAAAGATGAAAGATGGAGCTCTTTGCTTTTGTCTAACTTTTTTAGTTGATACATAATGGTCACAGCATTGACGGGGTTAAACAGATTAAGTTATTTCGGATACCAGTCATTGCAGAAAAGTGTCAGCTTTAGTATAAAATTGGCAACTGCTGCTGAGCCCCTGCCATCTCCATAGCGTACACGCACAGTAGGGTGGATGGTGGGTGGTATTTTGCGAAAGCGCTATATATACACTGTATATACAGAACACACAGCACTATATATATACACTGTGTATACAGAAGACACAGTGCTATACATACACTCTATATACGGAACACACAACACTATATAAATACTGTATATACAGGACACATAGCGCTATATGTGCTGTAAATAGAGAATATTGGGAAAGGGTTAAAGAGAATTTCCCTATTAGAGATGAGCGAACACCGTTCAATCGAATAGATATTCGATCGAATGTCAGGCCGTTTGAGGTATTCGATTCCAATCGAATACCACGAGGCAAACGCGGTAAATATTCGTATCTCCTCCCACCTTCCCTGGTGCTTTTTTTCACCAATAACTGCACAGAGGAGGTGGGACAGGAACTACGACAACGGAGGCATCGAAAAAAAAATTGGAAAAAGGAAATGGCGGCCAAAATCAGGTGACCTCCACTTTAGACGAATGGTGGATTTAACATTCGATTAATTTGAGACTGTGAACTATGTGACTGTGAGACAGGGATAGATGTACAGGCAGGGTTAGCTAGGGATTACCTTTATTTGGGGGGGAATGTTACTCACCCAACTCTTTGGGGCTCTTTCTGGTCGGGATCCCTGTCAGCTTGCGATATGCGGGAGCTGACTTTTTCCTGTAGGAATGCATTGACCAGCGTTGATTGGCCGAATACCATACAGAGTACAGCATTCGGCCAATCAACACTAGTTCTGCTAGAGGAGGCGGAGTCTAAGATCCATCCACAGCAGTTTCCATTGTGGACCGATCTCAGATGTAGCAGTGCTGACACAGCTCTGCTACACGGAGAAGCAGCCGAGCTCAGCACACACAGAGATGCAGCAGAGCTGAATGTGCAGCAGGGTTCAATGCACACTCAGCACTGCTACATCAGATGCAGCAGATCTGAGTGTGCAGCAGGGTTCAATGCACTCTCAGCACTGCTACATCAGATGCAGCAGAGCTGAGTGTGTAGCAGGGTTCAACGCACACTCAGCACTGCTACATCAGATGCAGAAGAGCTGTGTGCAGCAGGGTTCAATGCACACTCAGCACTGCGGAGATGTAGCAGTGCTGGCCATACACTCAGCTCGTCTGCATCTTCGGAGTAGCTGAGCTGAGCGTGCAGCCAGCACTGCTTCATCTCCGATTAGCATCTTCGGAGAAGGCGAGCAAAACACGTGGCCAGCACTGCTTCATCTCCGATGTAGCAGTGCTGGCTGTGCGCTCAGCTCAGCTGTATCTTCGGAGTAGTCGAGCTGAGCATGTGGCCAGCACTGCTTCATCTCTGATGTAGCATCTTTGGAGTAGCCGAGCTGAGCGCGCGGCCAGCAGTGCTTCTTCGGAGTAGTCGAGCTCCGGAGATGAAGCAGTGCTGGCCGCGCACTCAGCTCAGCTACTCTGAAGATGCAGACAAGCTGAGCGCAGTGCTGAGTGTGCGTTGAACCCTGCTGCACACTCAGCTCTGCTGCATCTGATGTAGCAATGCTGAGTGTGCGTTGAACCAGTTGCATTGAACCCTACTTCTTCGGAGTAGTCGAGCTCAGCACACGGCCAGCACTGCTAAATTTCGGCATAGGAATGCATTGACCAGTGTACAGAATTCGGCCAATCAACGCTGGTTCTGGCCGTGGAGGCGGAGTCTAAGATTGGTCCACAACAGTCTCCATTCTGGTCCGATATAAGACTCCGCCTCCTCTGGCAGAACCGGCGTTGATTGGCTGAATGCTGTTCTCTGTATGGCATTCAGGCAATCAATACTGGTCAATGCATTCCTATGGGGAAAAAGTCAGCTCGCGCATATGGCAATATGACAGGCATCCCGACGTAATACATTGACTTGGGCATGTTAGATGCCCCCAGACATTCTTCCCCTGCTGTCCCAGTTACATTCCAGGGTGTTGATATCATTTCCTGGGGTGTCATAGTGGACTTGGTGACTCTCCTGAGTCGAATGGTGGGATCCCCTGAAACAAAGCATTTTCTTCCATAGACTATAATGGGGTTCGATAGTCGTTTGAATAGTCGAATATTGAGTGGCTATTCGAAATGAATATCGAATATTTTACTATTCTCTCATCTCTATTACCTGTTTTTACCTATATGACGTATTTAAAAAATTCTCAATAGCACCTCATATTGAAATATCTTGTCGTTTCAATAGGATTGCATTAAATCTAATGCAGTAAAGCTACTGTAACATCCACATGTGCTAGCAATGACATTCTAAACCGTTATATGACAAGTTCAGCTTTGCTACTGTACGGCTGTTTGTCATATAGGGGTCTAAAATCTCTAAGGAATATATAATTATATGGCTAAACACAGACTTCCCAGATTGGGGACATTAGTGCCTGTCGTGGAAATCCTTCTGGTGACATATAGACAACATATTACGGTAATTTGATTGGGAAGGGGGGATATTTCCTCTTAAAATTACTCAGCATGTTGCTAGACTACAATGAACTAAATTCATTTTCTGGTTGAATACACCAGTAACATAAAACCCCTATTTACTCATTTCTAGTTTTGCATGATCTCTCCAGCACGATTCCCTATTTACTTTATTGCTATCTGAATGAACCAAGGCTTCTAATTTTCTCTAAATATAGAGTTACACTTCAGTCATTTGTTGGTAATTGTGGAAAGTCTTTGCAAAGTGCGATATGCAAAAAAGTAAATTACTGACTTTATTTTTCATTTTGGGGAAAAAATCCTATTAATAAGCCAGTAATAATATACACTATTTATCTGTAACAGTCACCTCTGAATATGGTCGCCATGAAGGTATGTTTTTGGTCTTCAGTTGGTAACGTAGAAATCGCATCTCGCGTACACCGGGTATGGCTGCTTTGGCAACCCTCATAACAGTAGGAAATGGGAAGGAAATAGTCTAATATCTAATTTGTCTAAGTAAAATCAATGACTTTATTTAGGACATGATAAAAATCCATCATTGGGACAAGATAAAATCCATCAGTGTGAACAAGAGCAAAAAAAAACTGCTTGACTAAGGTCCTGTAATGTGTAGGCATTTTTTTTATTTTTATTTTTTGCTGTTGTTCATAGTGATGGATTCTATCTTGTCCTAGATAAAGCCATTGATTTTAGTTAGATGAATTGGATGCTGGACTCTTTCCTATTTTTTTTTTTTTTTCGGTAGGTGGTAGACGTATAAGTAGCATCCATGTGAATGCCAGAATCCAAGGTTTCCCAACAGAATGTTGCCCACAGCATTATACTGACTCATCCATCTTGCCTTCTTCTGAGAGTGCCTCTTGGTGCCACATTTCTCTACCATGCAATCGACATACTCAAAGCTAGCCATCCACAAATTTTGATTTATCAGACCAGTCCACCTTATTACATTGATCTGTGACTAAGCTCTGGTGCTCACATCCCTGTGACAGGTGCCTTTCGAAGTGGAAGTGGTCAGCATGGGTTCTCTCCTGGTCTGTGATACACGTCCCCTTAAGCAGCAAATTGCAATGTACTGTATGTTTTAATATTTTTGCTTCAGGTAACCAAAGTAATAAATGGAGTGTAGAGGACTACAGAGGTTATCAAAGCTTGGGTTATTTAGTTTGTGAAAAGATAACTGAGGTGGATGACCTATTAAATATATCAAAGGTCAGTACAGAATATCTGTGTCTGGATATTTTCATACCTTGTATTTGTAACATGGAAGCATCTAGAGGCGTAACTACCGTGGTAGCGGTGGTAGTGGCTGCCACAGGGCCCGGGACATTAGGGGACCCTATTTACTTACCAATCCTGGCTCCTGCCCGTGGCCGCCAGTGCTTACCCTTCTGCAGAGATGGCTGTGAGTGGAGTGGGGGAATGGTAAATGAGGATGCCAGCCCGCGAACCCCAACAAACACTGCTATCATTATACCTGGGGGTCTTTTCAGACCCCCAAGTATAATGATCAGAGGGCCAGGAGAGGTAAGGGAACACAAAAAAAACACTGCTACTTACCTCTCCTGCCTCCGTAAGGCTTGAGACCTACTTGGTGACGTTCCAGACATTACATGGGTCAGGGCTTGTGTCCTTATGCGAAATATTCATCTTGGGGCTCCGCCATTCCTAGTTGTGCCACTGGAGGCATCTTTGATATTTAGAGGAAAGACATAAAATTGGGATTTTTACCATAAGAACAATGAGATTATGGAACTTTCTGCCAGAGGAAATTGTTATGGGAAATTTAGCAAAAGAGTTCAAGAAAGGTCTGTGATTTCATTGCCAAAGTTGTACATTGACAGAGTTTTTGGAAGACACTAGTAATGTCAATCTACATTACCTGCTATTAAGAAATTAAAAAAAATACATAAATATAGACATGTCATAACAAAAACAAGCTCAACATTACTTTTTGCGCATTCTATAGACATGCAGAGATGGTGTCTACTTGTATACGCTGATTGAAGTCCCATACTATACTATTCCTATACGACTATCTCATTTAACCCTTTGTTTTAATCGTCCTTTCAGAAAAGCTAAAAAGTGAAAAGATTTTTGTCTTCTACCAAATTTCACAATAACATGGCCCGGCTATCAAATTAAAATGTTGTCCAACAGTGTGTTTAGACAGTGTTTAGCTCCAGTGTTGTGTGCAATGTAGGAAACTGCAATGTGTGCTTTAATTTTCTGTAATCCTATATTAAACATTGTGCTGAAGTCTGTTGAACATTGATAAGCTGTTTTAACACAGCAGATCCTCAGAGACAATGGTGCTTAAATGCTACAAAGACCTTGGTTGGGTTTCGCTATTGTTGATGTGATTTAGATGCATCTTGGCTCTTGCCGTAATGCCAAGATGGCTTGGCTCTGAATTAATATCTGTATTATTGTAATACTTAGCTGGTATTTCTGAATATTTTAGTCATCTTGCAAAACAAATATGATGGCATGTAACTATTTGAAGCATAATCTTATGGACTTAATTGTCTCAAATTCAAAGGTTTTCGAAAGCTCCGGCTATAGAAAGGCTCCGGAAAATTGCCAATTTCACCTTGTGCCGGAATGGCTTATGCTCTTTTTGCCCGTTTCGAATCTGTAATTGTGAGTGAAAATAAGATACAGTGACTGTTTCCCATACCTATCATTTTTACTTTAGCTCTAGAGAAAATAAAATGCAAATGTAGTCCATATGGCCTCAATAATCTTCATTCCCTCTTACTGTCGTCTCGTAGCTACTCCTGTAAATGAAAAACAGTTATATGGAAAAACCTGTACAGATATAAATACAATTCTAGCTAAGGGCAGACAATGGAAGAAAAAGGAAGATTTCTGCTGTATAGGGAAAGAGAAAAAATAGACAACATGTGAACCTACAGCCCGAATTGAATTTAAATAATTTAAATAGGGAGATTGAGGCCGATTTCTTAGCTCTTTTTTTCCCTGTTTTTGAGTTTGTAACTCTTTTTGTAACTCATGACACTGAATGCTTTTCATTCCTGATGTGTATGTATAGATGTGGATGGAATACTGTTAAGCAGAAAAATGTAAGTGCTGACATGTACAGATTTTTCTGTATTTACTAGATTTATAGGCTACAAGCCAGTCTGTGTAGAATTCAATGCATTTTTCGTAGTGCTGTGAATAAAATACTGTATTTGACATCACAGCACTACATTTATACATTTTTGAGGTTTTTCGTAAAATAAAATGGTACATCAATAAATTGGTCTCTCTTTACATTTGTACAAGAGACTGCTCTTTCGAGCGACCATCACCAATTGTTAGTTCTGGGTAAAAAATATGCAAATCTATTCTCCAGGATGTAATTAGGAGAACAGTGCCTCTGTGTGCTGCCCTCTAGAGGGCAGCATCCTTAACATCATGCATTACTCAGTTAAAAAGTCTAATATCATGATGCGGATTTAATTGCCAAATTAGTATTTCTATTCCAAAAGGAACAGATTCCCAGCTATGGACAGCGCTGTTTTGGCCTATTGGGCCTCCTCAGCATAGTGTAGGGATACTGATTTGGCAGTGAGAGACTATAGACCAGGGTCAGGGGATAATCATACACATTAGGGAGAGCGTGTGCCTACATAGGCAGTACGGAGACTTACAAGTCATTCCTGCTCCGCTAGGGATTCTGGGTAAAAAATATGCAAATCTATTCTGTTAGATCTGGTTCACATCTGCATTCGGTAATCCATCCAGGGAGTCTGCATGGGGACCTCCCTGAATGGACTACCGGACACATTGACAAATGCTGAGCTTGTAAATGCACACAGACCCCATAAACTGTTATAGAACACCACACAGAACATGCGGACAGAAAAGTACTTCATGATCTACTTTCCTGTCCACATGACTCGTACGGAGACCACGGGGAAAGCACATGAACCTCATTATAGTCTATGGGGTCTGTGTGCTTTCACTGCTCACTGCTTGACAATGCGTTCTGTAGTCCGTCCAGGGTTCCCCATGTGGACTCTCCCAAACGGATTACTGAACGCAGATGTGAATCAGGACTTATTATGGCAAATGTGAATAGAGCCTAACAGTATTATTACAAGGATGGGATGTAATTCGATATAGCCAGCTATTAACATTGAAAACCCATTGAAAGAATTGAGTGAACACTCTGAGTTAGTGTTGTTAATGTGTTATGAGTCATGTTAACCTTTGCTACATATATATATATATATATATATTATTTATTTATTTTTATTTTTTTATTTTTTTTTCTTGTGACATTCTGGTGCTACTTGGCCTCCTATAGATATGAAATTATGACTTCATCTTGGAAATGTCAAGGTAGTGAGAACTTGAAAATAGAAAAGAAAAAGGAGAGACAGAAGGACTTATAATGTCATATCATAGTGGATGTGTTCTTCATGGTAAACAGATAATTATTAGAGATGAGCGAACAGTGTTCTATCGAACTCATGTTCGATCGGATATTAGGCTGTTCGGCATGTTCGAATCGAATCGAACACCGCGTGGTAAAGTGCGCCATTACTCGATTCCCCTCCCACCTTCCCTGGCGCCTTTTTTGCTCCAATAACAGCGCTGGGTAGGTGGGACAGGAACTACGACACCGGTGACGTTGAAAAAAGTAGGCAAAACCCATTGGCTGCCGAAAACATGTGACCTCTAATTTAAAAGAACAGCGACGCCCAGCTTCGCGTCATTCTGAGCTTGCAATTCACCGAGGACGGAGGTTTCCGTCCAGCTAGCTAGGGCTTAGATTCTGGGTAGGCAGGGACAGGCTAGGATAGGAAGGAGAAGACAACCAACAGCTCTTGTAAGAGCTAAATTCCAGGGAGAAGCTTGTCAGTGTAACGTGGCACTGACGGGCTCAATCGCCGCAACCCAGCTTTCCCAGGATCCTGAATGGAATACACTGTCAGTGTATTCCCGTATACCCGATATATACCCCGATACCCGTTCCAACGGTGTGCCCCCCCACCTTCACCCCAGAAATACCCTGCAAGTCCCCTAGCAATAGAATTGGGGCTATATACACCCACAATTTTTACTACTGGTATACAGTGCCATTGTCTGACTGGGAATTCAAAGAATATATTGGGAATACAAATACCCTCATTTCTTGCTACTGCCATATAGTGCCAGTTTCTGACTGGTAATTCAAAGAATATATTGGGGTTACGTGCACCCACAATTTTTACTACTGGTATACAGTGCCATTGTCTGACTGGGAATTCAAAGAATATATTGGGAATACAAATACCCTCATTTCTTGCTACTGCCATATAGTGCCAGTGTCTGACTGGGAATTCAAAGAATATATTGGGGTTACGTGCACCCACAATTTTTACTACTGGTATACAGTGCCATTGTCTGACTGGGAATTCAAAGAGTATATTGGGAATACAAATACCCTCATTTCTTGCTACTGCCATATAGTGCCAGTTTCTGACTGGGAATTCAAAGAATATATTGGGGTTACGTGCACCCACAATTTTTACTACTGGTATACAGTGCCATTGTCTGACTGGGAATTCAAAGAGTATATTGGGAATACAAATACCCTCATTTCTTGCTACTGCCATATAGTGCCAGTGTCTGACTGGGAATTCAAAGAATATATTGGGGTTACGTGCACCCACAATTTTTACTACTGGTATACAGTGCCATTGTCTGACTGGGAATTCAAAGAGTATATTGGGAATACAAATACCCTCATTTCTTGCTACTGCCATATAGTGCCAGTTTCTGACTGGGAATTCAAAGAATATATTGGGGTTACGTGCACCCACAATTTTTACTACTGGTATACAGTGCCATTGTCTGACTGGGAATTCAAAGAATATATTGGGGTTATAAATACCCTCATTTCTTGCTACTGCCATATAGTGCCAGTTTCTGACTGGGAATTCAAAGAATATATTGGGGTTACGTGCACCCACAATTTTTACTACTGGTATACAGTGCCATTGTCTGACTGGGAATTCAAAGAATATATTGGGGTTATAAATACCCTCATTTCTTGCTACTGCCATATAGTGCCAGTTTCTGACTGGTAATTCAAAGAATATATTGGGGTTACGTGCACCCACAATTTTTACTACTGGTATACAGTGCCATTGTCTGACTGGGAATTCAAAGAGTATATTGGGAATACAAATACCCTCATTTCTTGCTACTGCCATATAGTGCCAGTGTCTGACTGGGAATTCAAAGAATATATTGGGGTTACGTGCACCCACAATTTTTACTACTGGTATACAGTGCCATTGTCTGACTGGGAATTCAAAGAGTATATTGGGAATACAAATACCCTCATTTCTTGCTACTGCCATATAGTGCCAGTTTCTGACTGGGAATTCAAAGAATATATTGGGGTTACGTGCACCCACAATTTTTACTACTGGTATACAGTGCCATTGTCTGACTGGGAATTCAAAGAATATATTGGGGTTATAAATACCCTCATTTCTTGCTACTGCCATATAGTGCCAGTTTCTGACTGGGAATTCAAAGAATATATTGGGGTTACGTGCACCCACAATTTTTACTACTGGTATACAGTGCCATTGTCTGACTGGGAATTCAAAGAATATATTGGGGTTATAAATACCCTCATTTCTTGCTACTGCCATATAGTGCCAGTTTCTGACTGGTAATTCAAAGAATATATTGGGGTTACGTGCACCCACAATTTTTACTACTGGTATACAGTGCCATTGTCTGACTGGGAATTCAAAGAGTATATTGGGAATACAAATACCCTCATTTCTTGCTACTGCCATATAGTGCCAGTGTCTGACTGGGAATTCAAAGAATATATTGGGGTTACGTGCACCCACAATTTTTACTACTGGTATACAGTGCCATTGTCTGACTGGGAATTCAAAGAGTATATTGGGAATACAAATACCCTCATTTCTTGCTACTGCCATATAGTGCCAGTTTCTGACTGGGAATTCAAAGAATATATTGGGGTTACGTGCACCCACAATTTTTACTACTGGTATACAGTGCCATTGTCTGACTGGGAATTCAAAGAATATATTGGGGTTATAAATACCCTCATTTCTTGCTACTGCCATATAGTGCCAGTTTCTGACTGGGAATTCAAAGAATATATTGGGGTTACGTGCACCCACAATTTTTACTACTGGTATACAGTGCCATTGTCTGACTGGGAATTCAAAGAATATATTGGGGTTATAAATACCCTCATTTCTTGCTACTGCCATATAGTGCCAGTTTCTGACTGGTAATTCAAAGAATATATTGGGGTTACGTGCACCCACAATTTTTACTACTGGTATACAGTGCCATTGTCTGACTGGGAATTCAAAGAGTATATTGGGAATACAAATACCCTCATTTCTTGCTACTGCCATATAGTGCCAGTGTCTGACTGGGAATTCAAAGAATATATTGGGGTTACGTGCACCCACAATTTTTACTACTGGTATACAGTGCCATTGTCTGACTGGGAATTCAAAGAGTATATTGGGAATACAAATACCCTCATTTCTTGCTACTGCCATATAGTGCCAGTTTCTGACTGGGAATTCAAAGAATATATTGGGGTTACGTGCACCCACAATTTTTACTACTGGTATACAGTGCCATTGTCTGACTGGGAATTCAAAGAATATATTGGGGTTATAAATACCCTCATTTCTTGCTACTGCCATATAGTGCCAGTTTCTGACTGGGAATTCAAAGAATATATTGGGGTTACGTGCACCCACAATTTTTACTACTGGTATACAGTGCCATTGTCTGACTGGGAATTCAAAGAATATATTGGGGTTATAAATACCCTCATTTCTTGCTACTGCCATATAGTGCCAGTTTCTGACTGGTAATTCAAAGAATATATTGGGGTTACGTGCACCCACAATTTTTACTACTGGTATACAGTGCCATTGTCTGACTGGGAATTCAAAGAGTATATTGGGAATACAAATACCCTCATTTCTTGCTACTGCCATATAGTGCCAGTGTCTGACTGGGAATTCAAAGAATATATTGGGGTTACGTGCACCCACAATTTTTACTACTGGTATACAGTGCCATTGTCTGACTGGGAATTCAAAGAGTATATTGGGAATACAAATACCCTCATTTCTTGCTACTGCCATATAGTGCCAGTTCTGACTGGGAATTCAAAGAATATATTGGGGTTACGTGCACCCACAATTTTTACTACTGGTATACAGTGCCATTGTCTGACTGGGAATTCAAAGAGTATATTGGGAATACAAATACCCTCATTTCTTGCTACTGCCATATAGTGCCAGTGTCTGACTGGGAATTCAAAGAATATATTGGGGTTACGTGCACCCACAATTTTTACTACTGGTATACAGTGCCATTGTCTGACTGGGAATTCAAAGAGTATATTGGGAATACAAATACCCTCATTTCTTGCTACTGCCATATAGTGCCAGTTTCTGACTGGGAATTCAAAGAATATATTGGGGTTACGTGCACCCACAATTTTTACTACTGGTATACAGTGCCATTGTCTGACTGGGAATTCAAAGAGTATATTGGGAATACAAATACCCTCATTTCTTGCTACTGCCATATAGTGCCAGTGTCTGACTGGGAATTCAAAGAATATATTGGGGTTACGTGCACCCACAATTTTTACTACTGGTATACAGTGCCATTGTCTGACTGGGAATTCAAAGAGTATATTGGGAATACAAATACCCTCATTTCTTGCTACTGCCATATAGTGCCAGTTTCTGACTGGGAATTCAAAGAATATATTGGGGTTACGTGCACCCACAATTTTTACTACTGGTATACAGTGCCATTGTCTGACTGGGAATTCAAAGAGTATATTGGGAATACAAATACCCTCATTTCTTGCTACTGCCATATAGTGCCAGTGTCTGACTGGGAATTCAAAGAATATATTGGGGTTACGTGCACCCACAATTTTTACTACTGGTATACAGTGCCAATTTCTAACTAGGAATTCAAAATGCGCAAGGCTCCCGGAAAGGGACGTGGACGAGGCCGTGGGCGAGGTCGGGAGAATGGTTCTGGGGAGCAAGGTAGCAGTGAAGCCACAGGGCGTCCCGTGCCTACTCCTGTGGGGCAGCAAGCATTGCGCCACTCCACAGTGCCAGGGTTGCTTGCCACATTAACTAAACTGCAGGGTACAAACCTTAGTAGGCCCGAGAACCAGGAACAGGTCTTGCAATGGCTGTCAGAGAACGCTTACAGCACATTGTCCAGCAGCCAGTCAGACTCTGCCTCCTCTCCTCCTATTACCCAACAGTCTTGTCTTCCTTCCTCCCAAAATTCCGAAGCTTTACAGAACAATAACCCAAACTGTCCCTGCTCCCCAGAGCTGTTCTCCGCTCCTTTCATTGTCCCTCAACCTGCCTCTCCACGTCACGATTCCACGAACCTAACAGAGGAGCATCTGTATCCAGATGCTCAAACACTAGAGTCTCCTCCATCTCCGTTCGATTTGGTGGTGGATGACCAGCAACCCACCCTCATCGACGATGATGTGACGCAGTTGCCGTCAGGGCATCCAGTTGACCGGCGCATTGTGCGGGAGGAGGAGATGAGACAGGAGTTGGAAGAGGAAGTGGTGGATGATGAGGACACTGACCCGACCTGGACAGGGGGGATGTCAAGCGGGGAAAGTAGTGTGGATGTTGAGGCAGGTGCAGCACCAAAAAGGGTAGCTAGAGGCAGAGGCAGAGGTCAGCAGCTTAGGCGAAGCCAGGCCACACCCGGAATCTCCCAAGATGTTCCAGTTCGTACCCAGCCCCGAAAAACTCCCACCTCGAGGGCACGTTTCTCGAAGGTGTGGAGTTTTTTCAAGGAATGCGCCGAGGACAGATATAGTGTTGTCTGCACAATTTGCCTCTCGAAATTGATTAGGGGCTCTGAGAAGAGCAACCTGTCCACCACTTCAATGCGCCGTCATTTGGAATCCAAGCACTGGAATCAGTGGCAGGCAGCAACGGCAGGACAAAGGCCGACTGCCGTTCACGCCACTGCCACTGCCTCTGCCTCTGCCTCTGCCACTGCCACTGCTGACTGTGCTGGCGATGCACTCCAGAGGACGAGCCAGGACACCACTTCATCTGCCTCCGCCACTTTGTTGACTTCTACCTCATCCTCCCCTGGTCCTGTCTTATCTCCTTCTCCTGCACCATCAAAGGCACCATCAGGCGTTTCTTTACAACAACCCACCATCTCTCAGACATTGGAGCGGCGGCAGAAATACACTGCTAACCACCCACACGCGCAAGCCTTGAACGCCAACATCGCTAAACTGCTGGCCCAGGAGATGTTGGCGTTCCGGCTTGTTGAAACTCCCGCCTTCCTGGACCTGATGGCAACTGCGGCACCTCGCTATGCCGTCCCTAGCCGTCACTACTTCTCCCGGTGTGCCGTCCCCGCCTTGCACCAGCACGTGTCACTCAACATCAGGCGGGCCCTTAGTTCCGCGCTTTGCACAAAGGTCCACTTGACCACCGACGCGTGGACAAGTGCATGCGGACAGGGACGCTACATTTCACTGACGGCACACTGGGTGAATGTAGTTGAGGCTGGGACTGCTTCCCAAACTGGCCCGGTGTACCTCGTCTCCCCGCCTAACATTCCTGGCAGGGACACGAGAAGAACACCCCCCTCCTCCTCCTCCTCCTCTACCGCCTCCTCCTCCGCCACCGCCTCCTCCTCCGCCACCGCCTCCTCCTCCGCTGTTAGATTGACCCCAGCTACGAGTTGGAAACGTTGCAGCACTGGCGTTGGTAGACGTCAGCAGGCTGTGCTGAAGCTGATCAGCTTGGGGGACAGACAGCACACTGCCTCCGAGGTGAGGGATGCCCTCCTCGATGAGACGGCAATATGGTTTGAGCCGCTGCACCTGGGCCCAGGCATGGTCGTTTGTGATAACGGCCGGAACCTGGTAGCAGCTCTGGAGCTTGCCGGACTCCAACATGTTCCATGCCTGGCCCACGTCTTCAACCTAGTGGTGCAACGTTTCCTAAAGAGCTACCCCAATGTTCCAGAGCTACTGGTGAAAGTGCGGCGCATGTGCGCCCACTTTCGCAAGTCGACAGTAGCCGCTGCTAGCTTAAAATCTCTCCAGCAACGCCTGCATGTGCCACAACACCGGCTTTTGTGCGACGTCCCCACACGCTGGAACTCAACGTTTCAGATGTTGAATAGAGTGGTTGAGCAGCAGAGACCTTTGATGGAATACCAGCTACAAAACCCTAGGGTGCCACAAAGTCAGCTGCCTCAGTTTCACATCCATGAGTGGCCATGGATGAGAGACCTTTGTGACATCCTACGGGTCTTTGAGGAGTCCACAAGGAGGGTGAGCTCTGAGGATGCGATGGTGAGCCTTACAATCCCGCTCTTGTGTGTTCTGAGAGAATCCCTGATTGACATCAGGGATAACTCAGATCACACAGAGGAGTTAGGGATAGCATCCGATCCGTCACAGCTGGAGAGTAGGTCCACACATCTGTCCGCTTCACTGCGTTTAATGGAGGAGGAGGAGGAGGAGGAGGAGGAAGAAGAGTTGTCCGATGATGTGATGGTGATACAGGAGGCTTCCGGGCAACTTCGAATCGTCCCATTGTTGCAGCGCGGATGGGTAGACATGGAGGATGAGGAGGAAATGGAGATTGAACTTTCCGGTGGGGCCAGAGGAGTCATGCCAACTAACACTGTGGCAGACATGGCTGAGTTCATGTTGGGGTGCTTTACAACCGACAAGCGTATTGTCAAAATCATGGAGGACAACCAGTACTGGATCTTTGCTATCCTTGACCCCCGGTATAAAAACAACATCTCGTCTTTTATTCCGGTAGAGGGGAGGGCCAATCGCATCAATGCTTGCCACAGGCAATTGGTGCAGAATATGATGGAGATGTTTCCAGCATGTGACGTTGGCGGCAGGGAGGGCAGTTCCTCCAGTAGGCAACCAAGTTCTCACCGGTCCACACAAACGAGGGGCACACTGTCTAAGGTCTGGGACACCTTGATGGCACCCCCTCGCCAAAGTGCCGCCACGGAGGGTCCTAGTGTCACCAGGCGTGAGAAGTATAGGCGCATGTTGCGGGAATACCTTTCCGACCACAGCCCTGTCCTCTCCGACCCCTCTGCGCCCTACACGTATTGGGTGTCGAAGTTGGACCTGTGGCTTGAACTTGCCCTATATGCCTTGGAGGTGCTGTCCTGTCCTGCCGCCAGCGTCCTATCTGAGAGGGTGTTCAGTGCAGCCGGTGGCATCATCACTGACAAGCGCACCCGTCTGTCAGCTGAGAGTGCCGACCGGCTCACTTTGATAAAAATGAACCACCACTGGGTAGAGCCGTCATTTTTGTGCCCACCTGTGTAAAGCACCCCAACATGAAACTCCATGTCTGTACTCAACCTCTCCAATTCCTCCGCATCCTCATACTCATCCACCATAAGCGTTGCACAATTCTGCTAATACTAGGCTCCCTCCACCCTGATTTCCCCCAACTCTGCTGGTTAGAGGCTCCCTCCACCATGAATTTGCCCAAACTGGGCTGTTTAGAGGCTCCCTCCACCATGAATTGGTCCAAACTGGGTTTTTTAGAGGCTCCCTCCACCATGAATTTGCCCAAACTGGGCTGTTTAGAGGCTCCCTCCACCATGAATTGGTCCAAACTGGGCTGGTTAGAGGCTCCCTCCACCATGAATTTCCCAAAACTTGGCTGTTTAGAGGCTCCCTCCACCATGAATTTGCCCAAACTGGGCTGTTTAGAGGCTCCCTCCACCATTAATTGGTCCAAACTGGGCTGGTTAGAGGCTCCCTCCACCATGAATTTGCCCAAACTGGGGTGGTTAGAGGCTCCCTCCACCATTAATTGGTCCAAACTGGGCTGGTTAGAGGCTCCCTCCACCATGAATTTCCCAAAACTTGACTGTTTAGAGGCTCCCTCCACCATTAATTGGTCCAAACTGGGCTGGTTAGAGGCTCCCTCCACCATGAATTTGCCCAAACTGGGCTGTTTAGAGGCTCCCTCCACCATTAATTGGTCCAAACTGGGCTGGTTAGAGGCTCCCTCCACCATGAATTTGCCCAAACTGGGCTGTTTAGAGGCTCCCTCCACCATGAATTGGTCCAAACTGGGGTGGTTAGAGGCTCCCTCCACCATGAATTGGTCCAAACTGGGGTGGTTAGAGGCTCCCTCCACCATTAATTGGTCCAAACTGGGCTGGTTAGAGGCTCCCTCCACAATTAATTGGTCCAAACTGGGCTAATTAGAGGCTCCCTCCACCATGAATTGGTCCAAACTGGGTTTTTTAGAGGCTCCCTCCACCATGAATTTGCCCAAACTGGGCTGTTTAGAGGCTCCCTCCACCATGAATTGGTCCAAACTGGGCTGGTTAGAGGCTCCCTCCACCATGAATTTCCCAAAACTTGGCTGTTTAGAGGCTCCCTCCACCATTAATTGGTCCAAACTGGGCTGGTTAGAGGCTCCCTCCACCATTAATTGGTCCAAACTGGGCTGGTTAGAGGCTCCCTCCACCATTAATTGGTCCAAACTGGGCTGGTTAGAGGCTCCCTCCACCATGAATTTCCCAAAACTTGGCTGTTTAGAGGCTCCCTCCACCATTAATTGGTCCAAACTGGGCTGGTTAGAGGCTCCCTCCACCATGAATTTGCCCAAACTGGGCTGTTTAGAGGCTCCCTCCACCATGAATTGGTCCAAACTGGGTTTTTTAGAGGCTCCCTCCACCATTAATTGGTCCAAACTGGGCTGGTTAGAGGCTCCCTCCACAATTAATTGGTCCAAACTGGGCTGGTTAGAGGCTCCCTCCACCATGAATTTGCCCAAACTGGGGTGGTTAGAGGCTCCCTCCACCATTAATTGGTCCAAACTGGGCTGGTTAGAGGCTCCCTCCACAATTAATTGGTCCAAACTGGGCTAATTAGAGGCTCCCTCCACCATGAATTGGTCCAAACTGGGTTTTTTAGAGGCTCCCTCCACCATGAATTTGCCCAAACTGGGCTGTTTAGAGGCTCCCTCCACCATGAATTGGTCCAAACTGGGCTGGTTAGAGGCTCCCTCCACCATGAATTTCCCAAAACTTGGCTGTTTAGAGGCTCCCTCCACCATGAATTTGCCCAAACTGGGCTGTTTAGAGGCTCCCTCCACCATTAATTGGTCCAAACTGGGCTGGTTAGAGGCTCCCTCCACCATGAATTTGCCCAAACTGGGGTGGTTAGAGGCTCCCTCCACCATTAATTGGTCCAAACTGGGCTGGTTAGAGGCTCCCTCCACCATGAATTTCCCAAAACTTGGCTGTTTAGAGGCTCCCTCCACCATTAATTGGTCCAAACTGGGCTGGTTAGAGGCTCCCTCCACCATGAATTTGCCCAAACTGGGCTGTTTAGAGGCTCCCTCCACCATTAATTGGTCCAAACTGGGCTGGTTAGAGGCTCCCTCCACCATGAATTTGCCCAAACTGGGCTGTTTAGAGGCTCCCTCCACCATGAATTGGTCCAAACTGGGGTGGTTAGAGGCTCCCTCCACCATGAATTGGTCCAAACTGGGGTGGTTAGAGGCTCCCTCCACCATTAATTGGTCCAAACTGGGCTGGTTAGAGGCTCCCTCCACAATTAATTGGTCCAAACTGGGCTAATTAGAGGCTCCCTCCACCATGAATTGGTCCAAACTGGGTTTTTTAGAGGCTCCCTCCACCATTAATTGGTCCAAACTGGGCTGGTTAGAGGCTCCCTCCACAATTAATTGGTCCAAACTGGGCTAATTAGAGGCTCCCTCCACCATGAATTGGTCCAAACTGGGTTTTTTAGAGGCTCCCTCCACCATGAATTTGCCCAAACTGGGCTGTTTAGAGGCTCCCTCCACCATTAATTGGTCCAAACTTGGCTGTTTAGAGGCTCCCTCCACCATGAATTTGCCCAAACTGGGCTGTTTAGAGGCTCCCTCCACCATTAATTGGTCCAAACTGGGCTGGTTAGAGGCTCCCTCCACCATGAATTTGCCCAAACTGGGGTGGTTAGAGGCTCCCTCCACCATTAATTGGTCCAAACTGGGCTGGTTAGAGGCTCCCTCCACCATTAATTGGTCCAAACTGGGCTGGTTAGAGGCTCCCTCCACCATGAATTTGCCCAAACTGGGCTGTTTAGAGGCTCCCTCCACCATGAATTGGTCCAAACTGGGCTGGTTAGAGGCTCCCTCCACCATGAATTTCCCAAAACTTGGCTGTTTAGAGGCTCCCTCCACCATTAATTGGTCCAAACTGGGCTGGTTAGAGGCTCCCTCCACCATGAATTGGTCCAAACTGGGGTTTTTAGAGGCTCCCTCCACCATGAATTGGTCCAAACTGGGGTTTTTAGAGTCTCCCTCCACCATGAATTGGTCCAAACTGGGGTTTTTAGAGTCTCCCTCCACCATGAATTGGTCCAAACTGGGGTTTTTAGAGGCTCCCTCCACCATGAATTTGCCCAAACTCTGCTGGTTAGAGGCTCAATCCACCCTGATTTTCAAAACAAATGTTGGTGCCAACCTCAACTTACTACAAGGGCCAAATTCACTGCTGGTGACAAGCTCTCCTCACTGCAAGTGCCAAATACACATGTTTCAAGGTGTTTTCCTACTGTCAGAGAGGTGGTATTGAGTGTGTAAAGTGTGTAGTTGTTAGGCTGTGATGTTGGGGTAATAGAGGGTCTTTGGTGTGTTAGATGCCCCCAGACATGCTTCCCCTGCTGTCCCAGTGTCATTCCAGAGGTGTTGGCATCATTTCCTGGGGTGTCATAGTGGACTTGGTGACCCTCCAGACACGGATTTGGGTTTCCCCCTTAACGAGTATCTGTTCCCCATAGACTATAATGGGGTTCGAAACCCGTTCGAACACACGAACATTGAGCGGCTGTTCGAATCGAATTTCGAACCTCGAACATTTTAGTGTTCGCTCATCTCTAATAATTATGCTCACTTAAAATGGGTTGCTGATCGTGATATTGGGGCCCCTATATCTCCTATACAAATAAGTGGCAGCCAAGTAAAAAGTTCCTATGACCGATGTAGATTACTGAGTGAAGTCCTGTAGACTTTAAGATAGGGCCCTCATTCAATACCCAATTATTAAAAAAGTCAAATAGTTATTCAAATAGAAAGACTACACTAAACGATACTGTTCATATCTCATGTGAGTGGTCATAAACAATATATTTATATCAGAAGAGGTCTTAACGGGGTTATCTTCTTCTCTGAAAAAAAAAATTACGGCTAAGATCCCATGTTGCAGAAACGCAACGTTTTCTTGTTGTAGATTTTGTTGCAGTATTTTGAGTCAAAGCCAGGAGTGGATTGAACAGAAGGGAGAAGTATAAGAAATTCCTATATATTTCCCATTTCTTTTGCAGTCATTCTTGACTTTGGCTCAAAAAAATGCAACAAAATCTGCGTGGGGTCTCATCTTAAGTGAGTTTGAAAAGATTCTCGGATTACTCATTTAGACTAAGGACACACATTACGGAAACGCAGCTTTTGTTTTTGCAGATTTTGTTGCAGTTTTTTGAATCAAAACCAGGAGTGGATTGAGCTGATGGGAGAAGTATAAGAACTTCCTAGATATTTCCCATTCCTTTTTTAGACATTCTTGGCTTTGGCTCAAAACAACCGCAACAAAATCTGCAGCTGCTTTTCCGCAACATGGGGCCTCAACCTTAAAGAGATTGTCCAGTTAAATGAAAAAAACAAAAAACAAACAAATGTAAGAAAGAAGAAATAGTTACCTTGCCAATCCCCCACTGCACTTGTTTCAATGTTTTACCGTCCTTCATCAGTCTTCGTATTCTGGCATCCAACTGTGTCATCCTGACATGGACATGTGACCAAAGGTATCCTCATTGGCGTAGACAGATTACTCTTACAGATAGGGTGAGGATTAATTATTTTCTAGTTTTTTAAAATCATTTTTGACATTTTTTGTTGAATTGAGAACTTCATTAATTATGATAAAGAAATGTATCAATGTAATGTAATAAACGTGAGGCTTAGTGTATATACCCGTCTATTTATCCATCCACTGTAGCAATGTAAATACTGTATATTCCAATATAAGTAGTCTCTTTGTAAAGTTGTAATGCATCAGCGTTGGCTCTGTTGTAGCTGCCGGCACGTGTAATCACTCCACATAATGGTTTAGTAAACAGTTTCTATATCACACTGAGCAATCAATGTACCCTACTTGTTTATTCATTCTGCTACACCAAGAACTGAATGTCACTACATCGCCCATTAAATACGCATAAAGACTAACCTTCCCCTCTCACCATGTTTCAGGGTTACAAATTTTCATTGAAAGATGAATATGTATACAGCTATTTAAAGCAAAAAGAAAAATAATATGGTATATAATTTTCTTAGTTCTAAATATAATCTGTAAAATCGTAAACGGATCCTTTATACATGCCACAGATACATTTGTTTTGCGCTAAAGAAATCCAAATAAACAGCAGATTTATACGAGTAAGTATTCTTTATAAACAAGTCCAATACAACTACAGTATACTGCACACTTGTATGGCTGTAACCTAAGCTATTTATAAAGGAAGGTTCAACATATGGAAAGTTAGTTGAGGATGTTTTCAGACTTAAAGGGTTAATGCACTGACTACAAGTCCTAACCACCAAAAACAGCATAGGGCAGTACCCGCTTAGATAAGTTTGGCCTTGGTGGCTGGGATTTGTGACATTTATTTGTATCTCAGCTGTGACTTATAGAGATAGAATGAACTCCTTAAAGAATTATACCAGATTTTTTATTAATGACCTAGGATAGGTTATCAATTAAGGATCATTGGGGGGTCCAATGCCCGGGACCCCCACTGATCATCCATTTGAAGGGGCCTCTATACTTATATAATGGCTGTGACCACTGCACAGTCGCAGTGAATCACACAACATGCAGTTGTGTGATTCACTGCGACTGTGCAATGTTATTACAACCTCTCCCATAGATGTGAATGGCATAGACTGTAATAACATTGCGCAGCCACTGTGAATCAGACAGCATGTAATGTAAATAAGCAGGACGTCACAGCACTTATATAAGTACTTTCCTATGGGATTGGCTGTAATTACATTGCCCAGCTACTATGCATCAGATGGTGTGCAATGTAAACACAGAAGGGGTCACAGTACTGGTATGAATTAGAGCTAAGCTACGGGTGGAATCATCTATATTGAGGATGTTTCATGAGAAATTGGAGTTTTTATTAAAATTTGCAGAAAGGTATAGTAATAAAGAATGATTTTCTACATAGTTATCAATACTGAATATCTATCTATCTATCTATCTATCTATCTATCTATCTATCTATCTATCTATCTATCCATCTACCGTTCTTAACCCATATATATGTTTCTTTGCTTACTAAAGAACCGGACATGGCTTTAAGTGAAAAAAAAAAAAAGATAAAAGTAGAACCTGAAGTAAACAAGCGGCTTCCTTCATGACATGGCATTTTGCCCCCTCTTCCTGGTACAGCTATCTCTACCTGCACTATTTCATGTTCGTAATCAGAAATGCCAGCAGTTCTTATCAATTGCCTTCAGGGTTCCTCACGAAGAAACATGGCACATAAAACACTTCAAAGAACCCATTGCCTGCATGTTTACTCTTCATATAAAATGTATCTGTGCTCGAGATACTGAGATACTGTAGCTTTTGTGCATGAACAATACATAGTGGTTACATTTACCGGATCTGCTATTGAAAATAATGTGTAGATTTACGCACACACATGCAAGCACATCATATGTATATATATATATATATATATATATATATATATATATATATATATATATATATACTGTACATATTTTTAAGATGTCATTAAAACTACCTCTGACGATAGTCATTCAGCAGGGAGGGGAGGAAATACAAGAAGTGAGAAGAAGAGACTGCAGGCGAATTGCTGAAACAGTGAGGTGGGAAAACCCCTTTAAAGCCAACACTGCATTTAGTATGGAGAAGGAGCAGTGTGGTTCCCAGCATATAAAAATGACCAGGTGCTATGCTATCTTGTCTATGGGGTCCCATCAGATATAACTTACATCAGTATTCTGGTGCAGCTTATAACAAACCTGTCAGAATAAGGCCCATCTGCACCCTGTTGTCTCTTGTGCCAAGTGAGCTGGAAAATGGACAAGGTAACAGTTCTTTTTTTGGTGCAAAACACCCTTGCACCAGAAATGAGCTATTTTTACACCAGTTTTGGCATAGCTTAATACATTTGGTTCAGAAGGGGTAATGTGCAGTATCAGGGAGAGATAGTACAATGGCTTTTTAGACCATTCATGCACTGGTAAAAATTCTGGGTAATGACTAAACATATAAGATATCATGCATTAATCTTTAGGGAGTTTTCCTTCCAAAAGGTGGTGCTAGGATCAAATTCCATTTTCCCACCAATGAGGTCTTATTTGCATACTCTTTAATAAATGTGGGTAATGTGCTCAATTTGCATAATGAGACATTAAAGCCCTTAACCAAGATTCAGTACGGTTGAGAATCAATACGTTGGTTAATAGAAACATTTTTCCGAGGAGGTAATTGTAATACACTATAGTGTGGAGTCTACGTGCATTGGCAGACAGATGCCACACAGATCTTGGGTACTATTAGCTATGTGCATGAGCCTTAGGGGGCATTGGCACGGAGTAATGTGGCGCTGATTCTGCCATGATAACTCGCGGCAGAATCAGCGCTGATAAAAAGACTCCCATTGACTTCAATGGGTTCTGTTTAACTCGTGGAACACATTGAAGTCAATGGGAGTCTTCTTATCACTGCTGATTCTGCCGCGAATTATCGTGGCAGAATCAGTGCCACTGTGTGAATGCCCCCTTAGTCTCTTAAGTCGTGTGTCTTTTCCTTTTATTACAGCACGGGACCCTTTTGCGGGATCACAAATAATATGACACTATTTCAACGTGTTCTCTTTTCTTTTACTGTATCTCATGGTTCTCCCCTTCAGTGTCTATTTGTCCACAAACACTGGATGTTTTCTGAATGATCCTCACATCTGAGTAGTTAACTCCAAAATGACTTCTTGGCGCTTTTCCCTCGCACCACTGTGTTGTAGAATATGTTCACTTATGTTTCCTCAAATGAATTGTTAAAGCCAATTTTCTGCTTGTTTCATCTATGGCTGAAACAAACTGTTGGTGGTATCTGACAGCCTTGTGCCATGTGGTAATGGGAGGATGTTAATTTCCCTGTATTAAATCTCCTATTCCCTAGCAAATGTGTCCATTTCTCCTGTCAAGATAAGGGCCTGGAAGAAAGTGTGAACAAAGGCTCATTTATCTACAAATACTGTCATGTAGGCAGCAGCTGGATGCCGCTTTATTGTCCTCAAGTTTGAGATGCGCATAATAAGAAAAAACAGAAAAAAAGACATACTTAAGATGTAGTGCTATTTCTGTAGTGTTGCTGAATGAGCAGAATTCCCTTAAAGAGTGGTTGTGGGAGGCGGATACAAACCTCATATACCAAGATGTATACACTTAACCACTGTTCCCTCAAAGCTGTATGCTCTTACAGCTATAGTGTCACAAATCCCAACTCTTACGGATGGGCAGAACCGGGAAGGAGGCGTCTTACAGTGTCTGCCATAACAACAAAAGAATTGGTCATAGTAAACTCTTCCATTGACATCTGTCATCATTGGAGAGTCAAGATATTCTCATACACATTAGATGTTTGTCTTTTGCTGCCATAATTGGCCATCTCAGTCGACTTCCTTGACTTAGCGTAATACTTTCAGTAAGAGATAGTTAACAAAGATCAATAAAGTGTAATAAAAGAATAATTGTGCGTGAAATATATATCTGACAACTGTGTTCACTTCAAGAACACTAAACAACCCCCCCCCCCATCCCCACACCCACCCTACACACACCAACATGGTGACTCAGTGGTTAGCACTGCAGCCCTGCGCAGCACTGGGGTCCTGGGTTCAAATCCCACCAGGAACAACATCTGTACGGAGTCTGTATATTCTCCCCAAGTTTGCATGGATTTCTTCCCAATCTACAAAGACATACTGATAGGGGAAAAAAAAGAACACTGCCCCCCTTCCTTGACAGGCGGACCAGTATAGCAACAGACATCAGCAACTTACCTATTCTTTACCTATATACTCTTTGTACAGGCTTTGGTACCTCATTTTCTGTTCCACAACTCATTGTCCCTTATAAGCACTGTTACTATATATGTACACAGTTATCTGTCTGTTTTGTATATTCTATCACCCCTAAAATTGCATATTGATTTTCTTTTGCTTGTTAATTATTCAATTCCTCTTTATCGTTTGATTTTTTTATTGCATTTTGGCTTCCATATATGAGCCATATATACTGTATATATGTTACACTGTATTCTTCATATGTAATTCTTTTGATAAAGTCGTCCAGACTGTATGGTAATGGTCATTTTCTATGATGTCATGGATAAGAGGAGGGTACAGGAAGGGATATTTGTGTCTTACAAATCTGTAGATAATGTAATCTTTTCATTTAATTCGTTAGCTTTAGATCAATTCCTGTTAAATAAATTAATCCCAGATTACTACTTACATATCAGTAATAACAAATGAAGAATGTTTGACATTAAAGGTACAGATAGGTCCTCCGTACCCGACCTATTGTCAGGAAAAGTCTGGATATGTGTAACACACGTTAAACAGCTTTTCTAAAAATAATATGGTTTTGTGACCTGTTATCACGAAGTGATATGATAACTATCTTAATTATGTCCATATACAACATCCAGTGGTATGTGGGAATTTTGTTAATATGTTGTGATGTTGTGTTAAATTGATTTAATGAGAAATTAGAGATTTTAACCAAATTGACGTTGCGTAGAAAAATCTATTTATGTATATAAGTCGTAGGAAAAGTTCTCTATAGAAGAGGAAAAATGCCCATCAGCAAAGTCTGTCCCAAGAACCCAGCGTATCAACCCAGCCCTGCAGATAGTTAAGTTAGGGTACCAAGATATTGCGTTTTTTTGTCGAGGGTATTTCCGTCGATCTCTTTGGAGCAGCAATAGCGCCTTTGTTGCTTCAAAGAGCTCATTTATATATTGATAAACAGTGATTTCTTGGTAATGAAGGCACCGATTCAGGCCTGGTTCACATCTGCATTCGGTATACCGTTCGGGAAGCCCGCTTGGGGACCCCCTGAATGGAAAACCAAATGCATTAAAAAGCGGTTACCTATGAAAGCCCATGGACCCCATAGGCTATAATGGGGTCCATGTGTTTTCCACTCGGTTTCTCCATAAATTATGTGAAGAGAAAAGTACTAATCACTCCGCATGACTTGTGCGGAAAACACACAGACCCCATTACAGTCTATGGGGTCCGTGTGCTTTCATAGCTAACCGCTTTTTAATTCGTTTGGTATTCCATTTGAGGGGTCCCCAGGCAGACTCCCCGAACAGAATACCAAACGCAGATGTGAACCAGGCTTCACAAGGAGAAAACATTGTTTGATTTAGGTGTCCCTAACCTATGGTATCTATCTGTAAGGTTGGGTTGGTATGCTGGGTTCTGGTGACTCCATTTAAAGGAGAAAATATCCAACCAAATTAACAGATAAAACATACATAAGCAAACAGATAAACATGTAAATAAAATACAACAAAAGCTTGTGTCGCATGAACAAGCACTTTGCATCAAATGCACTTAAACAAGGTTTAGTTGTATTATTGTGGAAACTGTAATTCAGAGGCAATAAAGCAATCCCTCCAATACAGAAAGACAGGTGCAGCAATCGAGGTGAATGGCATTTGAACATTTGGTGAAGAATATAAAATTAAATGTATCTATTTTCAGAACATATGCGATCAAGCCAATTCTCCTTTGGAATTTGTAAGGCTCTTCAATTTCCTTTCCGATAACTAGATTGAGTGACAGCTGGATCCTGTAGCCAGATCCTATAACTTAATATCATTGTTTGTTTCCTAAAGTGTTGCAATCACCAGAACAGTCCTTCTCCCGTTGTTTCCAAGCTGTCTCCTCCTTAACTCAGAGCTGCTTATATCAGCTGGTGGATTATAAACAAGGTTTTGCCAGGTTCGCATTCCTCCCATCTCTCACTTTTCCTGCCAATCCTCAAAGTAAATAACTGCAAGAATGACTTTGCTTATCCATGTCATATGAATTGATTTAAAAATAAAAGTCATTTAGTTTGAGGTCCGACGTTTGTGGGAATACAACATACTGCACAGATCGCTGCCAATGGATGCTTGAGCTGTCCCACCCTACTGCAATACTGGTTTCAGGCCACACTGGCACTAATGGAATTATTATAGCTCACATGCTGCTCAAGCTGAAATTTTAATCTCGCATCTTTTTTTTTTTTTTTTTCTTTTTTTATGTAGATTGTGAGCCCCACATAGAGCTCACAATGTACATTTTTTCCCTATCAGTATGTCTTTTTGGAATATGGGATGGAAATCCATGCAAACACGGAGAGAACATACAAACTCCTTGCAGATGGTTTTTTGCCCTTGGTGGGATTTGAACACCAGGACTCCAGCGCTGCAAGGCTGCAGTGCTAACCACTGAGCCACCGTGTGGCCCCTCATCTTGCATCTTTTCTATGATATTGGATGGCAATAGAGACTGGTATAAAGAGCGCAGGTGCAGTTGTTTATGAATTAGGTCACTTTCTATGTCTTCCCCCCGCCATTTATATTTCCTAGTGTTATGTGTTTGTTCAAACCATAAGCTTAGCAAGGGGTCATATAGAGAGGGTAAAAGAGTCTGACAGTCTGGAGTGGAACCCCACCATCTAATGCCCCACAATTTCTATATGATTGTCTTAAGAAATAATACAGCTGTATTTTTTTCTGTTTTTCACATTTGGCATGGTTTTTCTCTTCTCTTCTTTTTCTTACAAAACAATGAGCACAATATTTTTTTTTTCCCATGGGCCGCCACACACCATAATCAAGACCTAGCTCTATATCACTCATCTATGAGACATGTAAATGTTTTTTAAAAAATTTTGTTAAAGAGGATCGTTCATGTCCTGGGGCACATGCAGTATTATATACTGCTAGAAAGTTGGCAGTGTAATGAAGTCAGCGCACTGTCGGCTTTTCCGTTATGTGCCTGGGAAAAGAGATATCGGTGCCGTTACCGATAGCTTTTCATTGTCAGAAGGGCGTTTCTGACAGTCTATCTGGGAACGCCCCTCCTGACTACTGTCCATAGCTCTGTACTGTCAGAGGGGGAGTTCCTTACTATCCAGCCATGAAAGTACTTGTCCATAGACTAGCACTAGGGGCTTGTTCCTCACCGCTCAGCGTCATGGCTGGGCGGTAAGGAACGCCCCCTCTGCCTGTATAGTGCTACATACAGTAGGGGCATTCACAGCTAGACTTTCAGAAACGCCCTTCTGATAATAAAGAGCTATCGGTAACGAACCAGATATCTCTTCTCCCGGTGCACATAGCGGGAAAGCTGACAGTGCACTGAATTCAGCATACTGTCGGCTTTCTAGCGGTATATAATACCGTATGAGCCTGAAGACATGAAAGGTCCTCTTTAAGAAACACTTACAGATGACCTTTCCCCATATTCACCAACTCCAACTATTTGCATTGTAATAGGTTCTGTCCCCACAGATTCTGGTGCAATTGAAATGTTATCTGTAGCCCCCACCATTCCCCAATCATCAAAGCTGTTCTTTCAGCAAATTTATGCTCTATACAGTCAGGTAGGTGGTCGAGGGCTGTCTTCTCCAGCTCAGGACCACTCACTTGAGAGTAGACATCCCATTAGCATTTACTTATATCAAGGTTTATCCACAGCTTCCTGGATAATGCCAGGGATCAAGAACTGCCATTAATCCAACAGTAATATATATAGAATCACTGCTCTATTTTCTAGATATCCTCATATATTGTATATTTATTAGCGGCTCATGCATTGGTCTTAGATGTGTGTGTGTGTATATATATATATATATATATATATATATATATATATATATATATACATATATATATCCAGATAGTTATTTACTACAGCATTCAGCTGGTCACTAAGAGTTTATTGCATCATGTCAAGAAGTGGCATTAATGATTTCACCTCGGTACGTGCCACTGTTTTAGCTCTGCCTTTTGATAAATACGACATGTCACTCGCAGGCACACACTTTCCGACATGCCTTATAAATAATTAAAGAGTCAAAGAGAATTGAGCGAGCATATGACAGCTTACTAAATCTGAATCTTTCCAACTGAGAATTTTTGAAATCACCTTTAAGTTACAGGAGATCTCATATTCCTATAAAATACTGAGTAGAACATATTGACATCCGTACAGCCAACTTCCTATTTCACTCCATTTATATGTAACATTTATAGCTGATAGCATCTGGATAAACAGACTCTTCCATATAACAATATTCGCCTCCCCGAAACAAACAACAACAAAAAAATCTCTGCACATGTCGTGAGCATTTGTGAACAAATAAAAGGTGAAAAGACTTAGAAAATATCTGACAATGCCCTTGGGACTAATGTAAAGCTTGCAATATATTTCAAGTATTCTTCTACGGTTTCCTGAAAATGCTAAGAGAAATTAGTTATTCAGAATGCTGAGCAATCATTTTGTCTGTGTTATTAATAGAGATGAGCGAACACTAAAATGTTTGAGGTTCGATATTCGTTTCGAGTAACCCCTCAATATTCGAGTACTCTAATCGAATATCGAACCCTGTTATAGTCTATGGGGGGAAAATGCTCGTTTCAGGGGTAGGCAACGTTCTATCAAATTATACTTACCAAGTCCACGAGTCAGGGTCGGGCTGGATCCTCCGAGAAGTCTTCTCCATGCAGCATCCCCGCGGCATCTTCCGGCTCTGAATTCACTCTGCCAGGCATCGGGCCTGGGCAGAGCCGACTGCGCATGCCCGCACTACAAGCAGACATGCGCAGTCGGCTCTGCCCAGGCCCGATACCTGGCAGAGTGAATGAAGAGCCGGAAGATGCCGCGGGGAAGCTGCATGGAGAAGGCTTCTAAAGGTAGAAGAAGAACCAGCGTTGATTGGCAGACTATATAGCATTCGGCCAATCAATGCTGGTTCTGCATCGAACTTTTACATTCGAACAGCGAGTGGTACTCGATCGAGTACGAGTATTTCGAATACCATAGTATTCGATCGAATACCATCTCGATCGAGTACTACTCACTCATCTCTAGTTATTACTAGTTTTTGTGTATATAGTATTATGTAGGACAACACAATGGATCAGTGCTTAGGGTTTGGTAAAGCTGTCGGTTAACATTGGGGACTGGATGTTGAATTTGCAAAAGAAAGACCTTGGACAGTGGGGAAAGGAGCGTTACAGAGTATAGTAAGATGAACTAGGAGATATATAGGAACTCTTCTGTGTTGGTACGTGTAGAGTATGTTAGAGGCCTCCTATTGATTTCAATGAGAGTCAGTGATGAATTCTTCCTATTTTACATTACTGTTGTGTCAATGCTGGAATCAAGACTGCAATCATGGCCAGTGGCTGAACACTGATCAGATCCATTGGTTGAGGTTGATCAGAGTGATGACCTGCGGAAGTAACTGTGGCAGATTTTTCAATCATTTCTTTTCTCTGTGTGATTATACCAAACCATATTATGGTAGTATTGTATGTTATTCTTTAGATTTACAGATCAGGCTTCAGTCACAGCGGGATTGGGGCAACCGTTTGGGGACTCTGTCCGCTTGAAATATGCAGAGAGAGAAGTTCTGCAAGTAGGACTTTTCTCACCACATATTTCAGGCAGAAGATTGCAGGAAACCTGGTGGACCCCATTATAGTCTATGGGCTCCGGGGGGTTTCCACAGGAAACTGTTTTTTGTAGCAGATTGGGTTTTTGTTTTTTGGGTCTTGAAAAATGGAAACCCAGATGCCAGTGGGTACCAAACTTTAAACATAGTTTCAAAAATGTACAATGTTTTAAGGGGATGAACTTTTGGTGTTATCCCAAAACGTGACCTTGGTGCAGGCTTCCTTGGTTCACCTATTAGTCAGACAAATCATGGCTTTATCACATGGTGCTGTTAGGGTGCTACTTGTGCTGGATTTTAACACATATAGAGGCCAATGATACATAGTCAAGTATGGGACCAAGATAATACCAAAAGACAACAACCATACCCAAAATAGGTATAAAACATTAATTTTTATTAGTATCCAGAATAAAATCAATCATACGGACACACATAATTAACATATTACAAAGAACATCTAACAAGGGAAACCATTAGGTTTAAAGTGCCAGCAAGCCAAAATTGATGTACATAGGGATACAATACATACATATACATATATATAGTATTGGGGGAGGTGCATGTGGTAAATAAATAACCCAGATAAATTACCGGAGATACAAGATTGTGCCTATACAGCGCACCCCACTCTCCAGTATAATTTGTAACTTAGTAATGTATAAAGACAAAATCACACCCACAGCCCAAATACTATCAAAAGAGCTACAAAGTGTATCACCTTACCTATACATCAAAAAAAGTCCGAAGCGCGTTTCGCCCTTGCAACATATGGGCTATGTAAGATACTTCCATAGAGGCCTCTGTCTTCTGAGACAATTAAGGCCTTAACTCCTTTAGAGCCAGTAGGTAGACCTATTTAACTATTACATTGCCAGAAGGCAATACAGTCCACTGTGGGAAATATACAGAATATTTCTATTGATTTATCAAACCTATAATGTGTGTTAGCAGCAGGTGACTAGCAAGGGTCTATCCATGCTGTAGATAAGGATGTGATCTAGACAACAACTAACTATTACTATATTAGTGGCGAAGCTTATAAAGCAAAGGGAATGTTTGGTTTTATCTCACATAGATGATCAAATATATTTAGTAAATAATTTAACAGTCTAATAAGCATTTTAATGAAGCAGAATTGCTGAAAGCCAAACAGGAGTCTATCAAGATGCAGGTTCTAAAGGGATTTGTGCTTGTAAGTATGTGATGTGTGCGGTGGATAATCAAGAATTTATTAAAGCCTCTTCTTCACTTACCTGTCTTTAAGAAGCAAAATTATTGCTGCAGAGGGATCTGCTAGTGAGCAAAGCAGAACTATAACTATTGCCTTTACAATTATGATATTGTATTACAGACTGTTTATCTTCATTTTGGTATGGTGTAATAAGAGTATACTCCAGGTAATTGATACAAGAAGTTATTTATGGAGGACGGAAGATTTTCCAATAATGTGTTTACCCTAGTGCCCATAAAGACACGTCTTAAAGCCATGAATGCACTGTGCTCATGTCTGTATGACCAAGACCAGTATAAGGTTAAGGCCAAACATAATGGAAAAACATAGCAGAATAATTTTATATTGCATTTTTCTCATAGGCTTACATGGGTTATGGAATGAAACTGCAGCAGAAAAGCAGTAAAAAAAACTGGCATTTGTGCAATTGTCATAATTGGGGTATCATACCGCCATCGCCAATGCTTGAGAAGGGGTTGTGGTGAGGGAACCTTGTAGGCTATTAACTTGCATAGATTTCAGTATAGGCACACAGCTCACCGAAGGATTCACCTGATTTAGGGTGAGCTCCATAATAACTCAAGAAAATTATCTGGCAGTATAGGAATTATCAACACTGATATATATATATATATATATATATATATATATATATATATATATATATATATATATATATATATATATCTCACAACTGATAGATGGATACCTATACCTATATCTCCCTTTAGCTTGTCCTACTTTCCACCTTGTTGTACAGATGTAGAAAATATTAATAATGAAGTTAAAAGTTGAAGCACACTTTAAGATGACTTGTTTTGATGGCTTTTGATGTACACAGTCCAGTCATATTAATGTGACCACCGCCTACTTTTGACATCAACGTTAAATAACCAATGGCAGAAGGCACGTGTCATCAGTCATCTGGGTGCAATCATCATTGTGGAAGGCACGATGGATCAACACAAGTATGCATCTATCCTTGCGGAGCATGTTCACCCCTAGTTGAGAATTGTTTTTCCTCAGGATGATGGCATCTACCAGCAGGGCAATGCGACATGTCATAAAGCTCACAGTGTATGTGCGTGGTTCGAGGAACCCAGGATGAGTTTACTGTACTCCCTTGGCCAGCAAATTCCTCGGACTTGAACCCAATTGAGAATCTGTGGGACCACCTCGATCGGGTTGTTCACGCCATGGATGCTCAACCGCGTAACCTAGCGCAGCTGGCCATGGCACTGGAGTCGGCATGGCTCAACATCCCAGTGAACATCATCACAACATCCCCTCTCTTCCTGCACGTCTCACAGCGGTCTGCTCTATGAAAGGTGGTAATTCTGGATTTTGACAGGTGGTCACATCAATGTGACTGGACTGTGTATTATATCACACTGCAGAATGTTATCAGATTGCAGTTAGACTACTACATCTATATCTCCTTTTACATTAAAGTCCAATTCCATTCAATTAACCAGTACAGATGATATAATAGCATACATGTATCCAATAATTACAATTTATCCATATGTAAAAATACTAAAGCCATCAGCAAGTATCCTCTTAGCAGATAAAGATGGAGATACATGATGGCATCACAAGCACATTAAGTCGTGAACAACCTGTTGAAGAAAGACACTTTCCTTCAGAATGACTTACATTTGCAGTAAATGGCAGCAGCTCTTGCAGGATTATTTTTGTGCCTGTACGTTGTGTAATAATTGTAAATGGTTGAATCGATAAAGGTAAAACCAGCAATAATATCTTTAAATTACCTTCTCTGTAATGCGTAGTATAACCTATTCTGCATAATATATTGCATACATCTTTACATTATTTCGTATCTTTCATATATTTTTTTAGTCGTGTGTATAATATCATATACAGAAAGGATGAAAGGCCCCATTGGAAGAATAAAATACTAGAAGGTATTTGACTATATCAGGTCCAAAACTAGCTTGTATAGCATGTGGAACCTCCTTCCCAACTCAACTACATTTTTTTACGTCCTGGTTCATCATCTCTTTGCCATAATGCAGAATATCTTGATCCTACCTGCCCTGAATTCAGTTTGCAGTCCTAGACCAAGGCCCAAGAGAGATACAGTATGTCGGTATAGTTTAGGTTCCCAACTGAATGAAGTTGCCTTGTTGAAGGAAAAGATGGGCTCTCACAGTTTGATCAAATAGTGCGCTAAGAACCTCATATACTCAGTGACCATAGTAATAATGTCTTGTAAATTTCATGTACATAATGTCTTCATATGTTATAGTGCTGAATATTTTGTGTTTTTTTTTTGTTCTCCTAGAAAGGGTAGAAATAGACAGCAGTGGGATCCCATGCCAGATCAGTGTATGAACCTATTCTCTCCAATAGCTCAATGTAGATCACTTCCCTTGGGTCTCACAATCTCCATGTTTTTGTGAGCCATGAAATGCATTAGCTCAATCCCTTTTAGGTAATATAAAAAATATAGAAAGATACTAACAGTTTGTAAGTAACAATGAGTCTACTGGGCACTTAAGCAGTTATATAGTTTGCATATTATATGGCCACCCCTACTAATGGCAATGATGGTAAACTCAGAAGGAACCTTGGACACACTAGGACAATGGCATTTGCAGAAATGTGTTATTGGTGTCCCTCATAATCACTTGTTAAATTTAGAGATGAGTGAGTAGTGTTCGATCGAGTAGGTGTTCGATCGAATACTACGGTATTCGAAATACTTGTACTCGATCAAATACTACTAGTTGTTCGAAGTTTAAGGTTCGATGCAGAACCAGCGTTGATTGGCAGATTGCTATACATTCTGCCAATCAACGCTGGTTTTTCTCTTACCATTAGAAGTCTTCTTCGTGCAGCGTCCCCGCGGCGTCTTCCAGCTGGAATTCACTCTGCCTAGGCATCTGGCCTAGGTAGAGCCAACTGCACATGCGCGGGCATGCCCTCGCATGCGCAGTCGGCTCTGCTCAGGCGTCGGGCCGGGCAGAGCCGACTGCGCATGTCCGCGCATGACCGCACATGCGCAGTTGGCTCTGCCTAGGCCCCGATGCCTAGGCAGAGTGAATTCCAGCCGGAAGAAGACGTGGGGACACTGCGCCGGGAGAAGACTTCAAGAAGAATCCAGCCCAACTATCACTCGTGAACTTGGTAAGTATGATTTTATCGAATTTTGCGTACCCCTGAAATGAGCATTTCCCCCGATAGACTATAATGGGGTTCGAAATCCGTTCGAACACTGTGCGGCTGTTCGAATTGGATTTTGAACCTTGGACATTTTAGTGTTCGCTCATCTCTAGTTAAATTAATGAAGACACCAACCTCTCTCCAAGGTCCCTATACTGTACCAGCTGAATGAGGGATCTATGATATGTAACACATACAGTCCTATGAAAAAGTTTGGGCACCCCTATTAATCTTAATCATTTTTAGTTCTAAATATTTTGGTGTTTATAACAGCCATTTCAGTTTGATATATCTAATAACTGATGGACACTGTAATATTTCAGGATTGAAATGAGGTTTATTGTACTAACAGAAAATGTGCAATATGCATTAAACCAAAATTTGACTGGTGCAAAAGTATGGGCACCTCAACAGAAAAGTGACATTAATATTTAGTAGATCCTCCTTTTGCAAAGATAACAGCCTCTAGTCGCTTCCTGTAGCTTTTAATCAGTTCCTGGATCCTGGATAAAGGTATTTTGGACAAACAATTCAAGTTCAGTTAAGTTAGATGGTCGCCGAGCATGGACAGCCCGCTTCAAATCATCCCACAGATGTTCAATGATATTCAGGTCTGGGGACTGGGATGGCCATTCCAGAACATTGTAATTGTTCCTCTGCATGAATGCCTGAGGATTTGGAGCGGTGTTTTGGATCATTGTCTTGCTGAAATATCCATCCCCGGCGTAACTTCAACTTCGTCACTGATTCTTGAACATTATTCTCAAGAATCTGCTGATACTGAGTGGAATCCATGCGACTCTCAACTTTAACAAGATTCCCGATGCCGGCATTGGCCACACAGCCCCAAAGCATGATGGAACCTCCACCAAATTTTACAGTGGGTAGCATGTGTTTTTCTTGGAATGCTGTTTCTTTTTGGACGCCATGCATAACGCCTTTTTTTATAACCAAACAACTCAATTTTTGTTTCCAAAATGAAGCTGCCTTGTCCAAATGTGCTTTTTCATACCTCAGGCAACTCTATTTGTGGCGTACGTGCAGAAACGGCTTCTTTCTCATCACTCTCCCATACAGCTTCTATTTGTGCAAAGTGCGCTGTATAGTTGACCGATGCACAGTGACACCATCTGCAGCAAGATGATGCTGCAGCTCTTTGGAGGTGGTCTGTGGATTGTCCTTGACTGTTCTCACCATTCTTCTTCTCTGCCTTTCTGATATTTTTCTTGGCCTGCCACTTCTGGGCTTAACAAGAACTGTCCCTGTGGTCTTCCATTTCCTTACTATGTTCCTCACAGTGGAAACTGACAGGTTAAATCTCTGAGACAACTTTTTGTATCCTTCCCCTGAACAACTATGTTGAACAATCTTTGTTTTCAGATCATTTGAGAGTTGTTTTGAGTAGCCCATGATGCCACTCTTCAGAGGAGATTCAAATAGGAGATCAACTTGCAATTGGCCACCTTAAATACCTTTTCTTATGATTGGATACATCTGGCTATGAAGTTCAAAGCTCACTGAGGTTACAAAACCAATTTTGTGCTTCAGTAAGTCAGTAAAAAGTAGTTAGGGGAATTCAAATCAATAAAATGATAAGGGTGCCCATACTTTTGCACCGGTCAAATTTTGGTTTAATGCATATTGCACATTTTCTGTTAGTACAATAAACCTCATTTCAATCCTGAAATATTACTGTGTCCATCAGTTATTAGATATATCAAACTGAAATGGCTGTTGCAAACACCAAAATATTTAGAACAAAAAATGATTAAGATTAATAGGGGTGCCCAAACTTTTTCATAGGACTGTAGATATTTTAGTAGATACTTTTTAGATATTTTTCTATATCCAAATTTATAAGGTATAACTGTTTCTGACATTTTATTTTCTTCACTCTCTGCCACCATGAGGGCTTTACTTCAAATGTTCTATCTAACTCAGCATGCATTGCCTACAGGATCCATGTTAAGTAGGTGACGAGAAAAGAAAATTCACAGTATAAGTCAAGGTGATTATTTGATGTCTCTTCCCGCAGCCTTCAGATTGTAGTTACTAGTTTTGTATGGGATCTAGGGAAGTAGTAGTTGACCTGTTAAAGGAAGAACCTGAAACGAAAAATATCTGAAGAATAATTTTTTTTTATATATTATAAAAAGTTGTTGCTTTTTAATAACTTGTAATAAATAATAATAGTAATAATAATAATAATAATAATAATAATAATAATAATAATAATAATAATAATAATAATAATAGTTTTTAATAATTCTTATAAAACAAACAAAAAAAAAACAATCATTAAAAAAATAACCTTTATTTCCATTAAACCGAAATAATCTGCTCGACATAAAAACAGAAGTATTTTCCATACTGGAGTTAACATTACACAATCTGATTAATCTAGGCCATGCTGTCAGGATAATGTTCATATAAAGATCCACACAACGTCTACTATGGGTATTTCCGTATATGAATACCAAGAATCCATAAAATAAATGTGTGCCCTATTTGAGCTCCTAGCAAAGATTGACCAGTGAATAATGCCAGAAGAAATAGGATGTGCAATGACTAGATCGAGAAAGGCAAGCTATCTGAAAGAGGATACTTAAATGTTTAATCAACCATTTTAACCCCTCCCCCACCTCCCGCCACTAGGAAAAGAAGCAGTAACCTGACATCGATAAATGTTACTCTGCATACATGTTTTATGCTATAGTTAACCATTGAAATACACTGTGTAGCTACATTTGTATGACATGGATGGATGGATAGATAGATAGATAGATAGATAGATAGATAGATAGATAGATAGATAGATAGAAGTCATAAAGTCAAGCTTTGCTATGTTGAATAGTATTACAAGTGTAAGGCAGAATCTACAGAATCTAGGATGTAGTGAGTAAATTATGTTAATTAATAATTTGATAATTATAATGCTAATAATATTAATGTATGGTCCATACAGTATATCAGGCAGCAAACAGTCTTTCTTATAAATGTACTGGAAGCAGGAAAAATGGTCAAGTGTAAGGCTCTTGGATAATGTCCAAACTGTTATGGCGAGATGAGTAGGTCACAGAATCTATTAACCTGATGGTCTTGTAACACGTAGGTAGTGGTTGATACCAACTGTACCAAAAGTTTCCAAGGAGCCCTGCCCAGTTACTGCAGTAAAAATGTCTGTAAAATAGTGTTATAGTTATAGTGTATTACAGCTTACTGTATTTTGGAATGCGTAGCCTTAGACCAACTAGGGTGCCCTTCCTTACCCATGTGTGCATCAAAACTGGACCATGAAGCAATGGAAGGCTATCTGGTCTAATGTGCTTTGCTAACTCATGCTAGCTGTTTGTCGGGCCAAGGTGTCTGTGTCCAAGCCTGACGACCATGGACCTGCTCCACTCACCTATTAAAAATGGATAGTAGATTCCAGAGAGAAAATTGAAGTATTTTTGGTGTAAAAAAAATTGCCATATTCCAAAGATGTGCCACAGCTATTATTATCTACAATTATCTGGTGTAAAGGTTAGAGTACATTTCCACCGTTGAGTGCTGGATAAATATATACTAGACTATATGAGAGAAGACATGTTGAGAGGGAGCGTACCTGGAAGCCAGTAGGATGGATAGATAGATAGATAGATAGATAGATAGATAGATAGATAGATAGATAGATAGATAGATAGATAGATAGGACATAGATAGAGTAGATAGATAGATAGATAGATAGATGAGGTAGACACTACTAGAACATAACCATAGAGCTACTTATATTCTGTGAATCCATCCTGGAATGGAGCTTGGAGCTTTTGTTCCATCAAATGACTTAAGTAGAAGTCATCCCCTTTCACTTTTACCATGTATGAAAGATTACAGTTCGATCATACAATCCTACATACTGTACACATCTCACGTTAGTTAGCTCTGAATGTTTTCTATCTCTCAGCACCTCATAAATCACTACACATGACACCACATCTGCAATTCACAAAGGGTCTTGACGAGTAAACTTAAGGATAAGCTATCATAGATGAAGAAATACATGCTTAGCGCCCCATGTTAAGAGTGATATACTCTATGAAAGCCATTTATAAGGAACTTTATAAAAATGTGATTACTCCATTTTTATCAAATAGAATTCTTATAACACCACTAGTTTCCGAACCCTAGAGGGACATGAAATCCACATGTTTTATGTATTTCAAGCATGCTCATTTTATTTATGAAGCTGGGAGCTTAAATTATTGAGACCAGGAAAGGATATTCTGTCTCTTAGGGTTTTCCCTTTTGATTCTAGGTTTTTCCCACTGCTCACTAGATTGTGGAGCTTCTTTGTCTGCTCACACTTCTAATATTATTTAACATTTCAAAGCTTGACATTAAAATATCATCTATCTATCTATCTATCTATCTATCTATCTATCTATCTATCATCTAAGTATCTATCTATCATCTATCTATCTATCTATCTATCTATCTATCTATCTATCCATCCACCTCATATCTATTTGTCCATCAAACTTTTTATTATATCAATTTATCTATGTGTCTTTATATCTATTATCTATATGTGACTATCTCCCATCTCTTCCTCACTCTCTCTTTCTTTTTTATATTACATACTTTGCTTCTATAGCAAGCCAGAAAATGTCAGAAATGTAACACTGATAAGTGTAAAAAATTAATACAATACAGGAGTAGTTTTGAAGACAATTCTGTTCCGAAAATAGGTTCTAAATAAAATATATTTCCATACAGAATATGTTACATAACTCAGCCTGAAGTCACAGACAACATAAGTTATAACACTAAATAGATCTTGCTGCTACTGAATTAGTATTCAGCTCCTGTAAGAAGACCGAGACCATTGGCAAGTCTCATCCCAGGCAAAATATTGCTATGCAAGGTCTCTTAGGGACAGTCATAATTTCTTCCTTTTTCTATGTGCATTACACTTAAGAAAAAATAGACAAGTCTTTAGTAAGTGCCGCTTTTTTGACTTTAGACTTTAAGATCTAAGACAAGGATAAAATGTATAAGTATATAAATGATCGATTTACTGTTAATACTATTAATAATGTTCTTTTTTTTTTTTTTAATCCTTCATAAAGGAGAACTTGTCCACTTTGCCCAGTGTGTTTGTCAGTCTGCATTGTTACTTTCACGCTACTGAGACAGTATTGTAGAAATATTGTCGATAATATTTTATGTTAATTTCCTCACAATTTCTTCTTTTTAAATGTAGATTGTGAGCCCCATATAGGGATCACAATGTACATTTTTTTCCCCTATCAGTATATCTTTGTAGAATGGGAGGAAATCCATGCAAACACTTGGAGAACATACAAACTCCTTGCAGATGTTGTTCCTGGCGGGATTCGAACTCAGGACTCCAGCACTGCAAGGCTGCAGTGCTAACCACTGAGCCACCGTGTGGTCCCGTTCTTATTTTTTTCTATAGTGTATATATGTTTTTATGTTTGTTAACGTTTATATTGCAACATAAAATTTATACTGTGAAGGGAAAAATTTAATTGCCCATTCATCAGTTTTGATCCAATGGACTCTTAAAATTGTAAGTTAAAGTTTCACTGAAAGGGTTTTGTTCGGGCAAAAAGGGACAACCCTTTTAACATTCAAGTAAGTTGGGGGCAGTGAAAAAAAAAATCAAAAAATGCATAGTCACCTGTCCCCATTGCTCTGGTGTCCTCCAGTGCTTCTCAGTTCATCTGCTCCAGCGGGTCTCTTCTGGCGTTGTGCTGAAGCCTCTGATTGACCTCAGCGGTCATGTGATCGCTGAGGCCAGTCAGCTAAGGGCCTGAAGGTCACTACCTGTGACATCACGGGCCCTCTTCCTGAGGCTGCTGATTGTTCTCAGTGGCTTCAACACAACGCCGGAAGAGACTCGCCAGAGCAGAAGAACCGGGAGGTACGGGAGGACACCGGAGCAATGGGGACAGGTGAGTATGCATTTTTTTAAAAAATTTTTACTGCCCCCACCTTAAACATTAAAAGGATTGTCCATAAATGGTTCACTATTAATTAAATCTGTGTGTTACTGAGGTTGGAATTAAAAAATGTTAAAACCTAATAAAGACCCTCTTGAATTGTTGTAATAATAAGAGGGCTATATAGAACCTATATATCTACTAGGTGTACTTCAATGACATAATTTACAGTATACTCATTACTGACAAAATATCTCATTATTTAACTTTTTTTTTCTTTTGAGTAAAATGATAATAAGCCATATATAAGGTCTTCTTGTCAGCCCAAAATCTGTAAACAATGTTCCTTCTCACAATTGTTGAAATGTCTGACATTTGTCAAAATTCACAAGTGTGTAGACTGCGTATGTGGACACATGTCCCTGATAACTTATGGAAAAGGACTCAAAGGAATATCTATCACTTGCCATTGACTTTTCAGATTGAAGTGGAGACTTATTAAGTCTCGAAGAATGGGTTTGGTTCAGAACATGTTCCAAATAATTGGTTCTCCTAGGATTTTACATCAGCAGAAGACCGGATCCCATATTTCTTGAGGATAGACTAGTTGCCACAGGCTAACATTTCATTGACCTTCCAGTTTATGACAGTCTTTGATCTACCACTGTGTTGTAGTAGTATATTGCATGCCGTAGCGTTTTACACACACAGCAAAAAAAAAAAAAAAAAAAGTAAACTGCAGCATTGTATGAAAGGACGTGTTTCTTCTAAATAAATCCTGACTAGAGATGAGCGAACACTAAAATGTTCGAGGTTCGAAATTCGATTCGAACAGCCGCTCACTGTTCGAGTGTTCGAATGGGTTTCGAACCCCATTATAGTCTATGGGGAACATAAACTCGTTAAGGGGGAAACCCAAATTCGTGTCTGGAGGGTCACCAAGTCCACTATGACACCCCAGGAAATGATACCAACACCCTGGAATGACACTGGGACAGCAGGGGAAGCATGTCTGGGGGCATAAAAGTCACTTTATTTCATGGAAATCCCTGTCAGTTTGCGATTTTCGCAAGCTAACTTTTCCCCATAGAAATGCATTGGCCAGTGCTGATTGGCCAGAGTACGGAACTCGACCAATCAGCGCTGGCTCTGCTGGAGGAGGCGGAGTCTAAGATAGCTCCACACCAGTCTCCATTCAGGTCCGACCTTAGACTCCGCCTCCTCCGGCAGAGCCAGCGCTGATTGGCCGAAGGCTGGCCAATGCATTCCTATGCGAATGCAGACTTAGCAGTGCTGAGTCAGTTTTGCTCAACTACACATCTGATGCACACTCGGCACTGCTACATCAGATGTAGCAATCTGATGTAGCAGAGCCGAGGGTGCACTAGAACCCCTGTGCAAACTCAGTTCACGCTAATAGAATGCATTGGCCAGCGCTGATTGGCCAATGCATTCTATTAGCCCGATGAAGTAGAGCTGAATGTGTGTGCTAAGCACACTCATTCAGCACTGCTTCATCATGCCAATACAATGCATTAGCCAGTGCTGATTGGCCAGAGTACGGAATTCGGCCAATCAGCGCTGGCTCTGCTGGAGGAGGCGGAGTCTAAGGTCGGACCTGAATGGAGACTGGTGTGGAGCGATCTTAGACTCCGCCTCCTCCAGCAGAGCCAGCGCTGATTGGCCGAATTCCGTACTCTGGCCAATCAGCGCTGGCCAATGCATTCTATTAGCCCGATGAAGTAGAGCTGAATGTGTGTGCTAAGCACACACATTCAGCACTGCTTCATCACGCCAATACAATGCATTAGCCAGTGCTGATTGGCCAGAGTACGGAATTCGGCCAATCAGCGCTGGCCAATGCATTCTATTAGCCCGATGAAGTAGAGCTGAATGTGTGTGCTAAGCACACACATTCAGCACTGCTTCATCACGCCAATACAATGCATTAGCCAGTGCTGATTGGCCAGAGTACGGAATTCGGCCAATCAGCGCTGGCTCTGCTGGAGGAGGCGGAGTCTAAGATCGCTCCACACCAGTCTCCATTCAGGTCCGACCTTAGACTCCGCCTCCTCCAGCAGAGCCAGCGCTGATTGGCCGAATTCCGTACTCTGGCCAATCAGCACTGGCTAATGCATTGTATTGGCGTGATGAAGCAGTGCTGAATGTGTGTGCTTAGCACACACATTCAGCTCTACTTCATCGGGCTAATAGAATGCATTGGCCAGCGCTGATTGGCCGAATTCCGTACTCTGGCCAATCAGCACTGGCTAATGCATTGTATTGGCGTGATGAAGCAGTGCTGAATGTGTGTGCTTAGCACACACATTCAGCTCTACTTCATCGGGCTAATAGAATGCATTGGCCAATCAGCGCTGGCCAATGCATTCTATTAGCGTGAACTGAGTTTGCACAGGGGTTCTAGTGCACCCTCGGCTCTGCTACATCAGATTGCTACATCTGATGTAGCAGTGCCGAGTGTGCATCAGATGTGTAGTTGAGCAAAACTAACTCAGCACTGCTAAGTCTGCATTCGCATAGGAATGCATTGGCCAGCCTTCGGCCAATCAGCGCTGGCTCTGCCGGAGGAGGCGGAGTCTAAGGTCGGACCTGAATGGAGACTGGTGTGGAGCGATCTTAGACTCCGCCTCCTCCAGCAGAGCCAGCGCTGATTGGCCGAATTCCATACTCTGGCCAATCAGCACTGGCTAATGCATTGTATTGGCGTGATGAAGCAGTGCTGAATGTGTGTGCTTAGCACACACATTCAGCTCTACTTCATCGGGCTAATAGAATGCATTGGCCAATCAGCGCTGGCCAATGCATTCTATTAGCGTGAACTGAGTTTGCACAGGGGTTCTAGTGCACCCTCGGCTCTGCTACATCAGATTGCTACATCTGATGTAGCAGTGCCGAGTGTGCATCAGATGTGTAGTTGAGCAAAACTGACTCAGCACTGCTAAGTCTGCATTCGCATAGGAATGCATTGGCCAGCCTTCGGCCAATCAGCGCTGGCTCTGCCGGAGGAGGCGGAGTCTAAGGTCGGACCTGAATGGAGACTGGTGTGGAGCGATCTTAGACTCCGCCTCCTCCAGCAGAGCCAGCGCTGATTGGTCGAGTTCCGTACTCTGGCCAATCAGCGCTGGCCAATGCATTCTATTAGCCCGATGAAGTAGAGCTGAATGTGTGTGCTTAGCACACACATTCAGCTCTACTTCATCAGGCTAATAGAATACATTGGCCAATCAGCGCTGGCCAATGCATTCTATTAGCTTGATGAAGCAGAGTGTGCACAAGGGTTCAAGCGCACCCTCGGCTCTGATGTAGCAGAGCTGAGGGTGCACAAGGGTTCAAGTGCACCCTCGGCTCGCCTACATCAGAGCCGAGGGTGCGCTTGAACCCTTGTGCAGCCTTGGCTCTGCTACATCAGAGCCGAGGGTGCGCTTGAACCCTTGTGCACACTCTGCTTCATCAAGCTAATAGAATGCATTGGCCAGCACTGATTGGCCAGAGTACGGAATTCGGCCAATCAGCGCTGGCCAATGCATCCCTATGGGAAAAAGTTTATCTCACAAAAATCACAATTACACACCCGATAGAGCCCCAAAAAGTTATTTTTAATAACATTCCCCCCTAAATAAAGGTTATCCCTAGCTATCCCTGCCTGTACAGCTATCCCTGTCTCATAGTCACAAAGTTCACATTCTCATATGACCCGGATTTGAAATCCACTATTCGTCTAAAATGGAGGTCACCTGATTTCGGCAGCCAATGACTTTTTCCAATTTTTTTCAATGCCCCCGGTGTCGTAGTTCCTGTCCCACCTCCCCTGCGCTGTTATTGGTGCAAAAAAGGCGCCAGGGAAGGTGGGAGGGGAATCGAATTTTGGCGCACTTTACCACGTGGTGTTCGATTCGATTCGAACATGGCGAACACCCTGATATCCGATCGAACATGTGTTCGATAGAACACTGTTCGCTCATCTCTAATCCTGACATCTAAAGTTATGAATTATGTGACATTTTCTCACCTTCGTCAATGTAATTAAGTTAATGGATTTACAAAACTGGTGTTATTTCCATTCTCTAATATATAAAGGTTGTTATTCTCAATAATCAATATAATCAACATGGATGTACTCAATAAACAACTAAAAACTTTATATTTGACTGGTTTTGTAGGGGAGGGGTAACAGTGCGACTATAGTGCATTAGACCTTGATAGACTACTCTAGGAATCAATAGGTTGGACACTTGAGAAAGGAAATCAGATTTGCTTGAAAACACTTTGATACTAAAGATATTCAGAAGCAATAGTAAGTGAGAGAGTATTATTAGAATTCAGATCACCAGGCAAAGCTCACACCTAAGGAGTCTAATAATTACATGTCTCCGAGAAGGGTTCTTCTTACTCTCTTGTTTGACACCTTCTAGGAATACAGCTCCGCGGGAGAGTAGGTAATATTTGTACTGCTTACATTAATTTCAACAACGTGTTTGGTGGGGGGTTAATATTCAATGCAGCGCATTAACAAAAATCTATATAGCCACAGATACATGCAAATGTACTACATTAGACTTACAGAGATGTATTTAGGATTGTAGATTGTAGGGTTTTTATTTTTTATTTTTTTATCTTTTTTATGTATTTACCTATTAGATAGAAAAAAAAGAACTGTAGCAATGTGTATTATATCACTTGCCATAGTCAATACTCTGTGTTCTATATTGAACCAGAGAATATTTAAATTGAGTATTGTCTGTAATACAAGAATTTTATAAGGGTAATTATTTTTTCCAATCTCCTCTACATGTAAAATCCAAAGTAATTATAAATGTTTGTATCAATTTACCAGAGGATTGAAAGATTATTTTAATCGCACGTGGCAGCTGAAGATACTGTGACACGATGTAATTACAGGTTGAATTAATGCAATATATTCCCGATTCTTTGGGAGTTTTATCTTTTCTATATATTGCCAGTGGAGACCAATTGACTTAACCAAGATCGTAGAGAGCAGAGAATTCCCCGTGCTAATGTTGTCCTTGTACTTCTGTTCCTGCTCTGACTACTAGACTTAGATCATATTACCAAATAACGTCCCTCAATTTCTCAAGCTTTCAATGATGAATGTGGAGTGGACAAAAAATATTCAGGTTATGAGTATGCGTTTAAGAAAAATGTAGAGCAGGTTTCTACAAAGTGTACCATACCATGATGGTATGAATATGTATCATGCTCTAGTTAAAAGAGAAGTCCCATCACAAACACTTATCTCCTGATGGTCATATTGCTGAGGCTCTTACTGATCAATGAGGAGAATGAGGGACTGAACGTTGGCTATTCCTCCTCCTTGTGAATAAACTGCCAGTATGCTTGTGTCATTCGCTACTATCTCCAGAAGTCTTCGCGGCCCCATAGCAGTGAATAGACCACCGACATTGCAAGTGCACTGGATCTTCATTCCCAGGAAGTAGGCAGAGAACATTTTGTTCCCCCCATTCTCCTGATCACTGTGGGAACCCATCCATCTCAACCCCAGTGCTGTGGCACTTATCCTGTGGGTAGAGGACATAGGGGTAAGTGCAATGGGACAACTCCTTTAAGCAGCAGACTATAATATGTATAAGCACTTTATTTCTGTTTAGTTAGGTCATTATTTTCAACTACCTTGTTAAAAAATAAAAAAAATAAAAATCTTCTTGGAAGGGTCTAGCTGTCAAATGGCTGTGTGTGCCTGCCGCTTGACAGCTGTATAGGAGAGGTAATGAGGATATTTCTTGTGAAAAATATTTATAATTACAATGACAGCCAAAAGATCCTGCCATAGAGAAACCACACTGTTCTGCGGTCATACAGCTCTAACAATGTAACAAACAAAAACTGTGTTTCCATTATAGTATTATTATAATTGCAGTCTCCGACTTGATCTGAAATTAGGTATGCAGGAACACCGGTCGTAAAGTGGGGGAAAACAGATTTTGAGATAACAGGAAGGACAACCAAAGAGGTTGGTGAAGAGATTCAAAGATTCTTTTTAGAACTTCAGTATTGATGACTTACCAAGAGAATAGGTCTTCAGTATCAGATTAGTTGCAGATGTAGTTGGCCAACTAGCGCCCCTACCAATGAGCTGACTGAAGGGGGTGCAATAGTTTGGACAAGCACTGTAGACTTATCACTACTTATCACGCACAGCACCATAAATTATATAGTGACTGTGCTTGGTATTGCAGCTGTATCCCATTCACATGAAACTGACCAAGCTTCAGCCTGGACATGTGATCAATGGACGTGATGTAAAACTTCCTATATATTCCCCATTCCTTGTGTAGCCATTCTTGGCTTTGGCTTAAAAAACCACAGCAAAATCTGCAACACAAAAAGCTGTGTTTCCGCAACGTGGGGCCTTAGCCTTATCATATGGTGGGAACAGTACTACACTGTCTACCAATAAGTATTTGGACATCTGTGATCTGAGTGGAACGAGTGGCAATTACAGCCTCAACCCTTCGGGGCATGCTTTCCACAAGTCCTTGTATGACAGCTAGTGATATTTTATTCCATTTGGCTTGGAGAAGAAAGGTAAGTTCTTTCACCGATCTTGGACGGCTGCTGAACCCCTTAGTTCGGCGATCTAACTCGTCCAGGGGTGCTTGATAGGGTTCAAGTCTGGGCTCTGGGTAATTCAGTCCAATCAGTTAAACTGATTGTCACTGTACCAAGCCATGGTAGACCTTGCTACATAACAGCTGGCGTTGTCATCCTGGAAGTAACATTGGTCCGACCCATAGAACCTCCATAATGTAGGAAGCACACTGTTATCTAAAATAGTGCAATAAGCATCGGCGTTGAGTTTACCATGCACTAGAACCAAGGGTCCCAGTCTATACCAGGAGAAACACCCCCAGACCATAACTCCACCTCCGAAGAAGTTTACTGGGTGTCCAAATACTTATTGGTAGGCAGTGTATCTTGAGTGTTACCTGTATCTCCCTACCACACATGTAAGATTGGTGAAAGGAACTCTATTAGTGTTTTCACACTCTCTAATATTTGTGGCTGTGTTTTATGAGTTTATTTTTAAAGCCAGACGGAGTTTCAAGTGCAAAACAATATATAAGGAAAGGATTTTCTGCTGGATCAATACTAGTTTTGGCTAAAAATACTACTTTACTAATATTGCATTACTGTATGTGAAGCCATGCTTTGGCTAAGGCCACACACAACAAATCACAGGTAAAAATGCTGAAGTTAACACAGGTGAGAAAAAAATGCCACCACAATTCTTTATTTTCATAGGAAAATTAACGTGTTTTTTTTTTTTTTTTTTAATGCACATTTTTAAAAACACCCTATTTCTTACAGCTTTTTCCGCATCAGGATAAGCACTGCTTTTTTCCACAGCATTTAGACAAAAGCCAAAAATACAGCATAGAGAAATCTTAAGTCAGTGCACCACAAAGATGTCATCTTACTTCCCAGTCCTAATTGATATCAGACCATATAATATGAGGCAGATAATACCAACGTAATAATAAATATTTATAATAAAATCCCTTTCATCGATAACCGTCATTACGTCTAGACGTAGACAATGTCATTTAGTTTTAATTATTGTGAAGGTCAAAGTATTATGCAAACAATGCGACTTGTGTCCTTATGTAAACTATAAGTATCACATATTCTGTCAGAATGTGCTCGGCTTCCTCTGCCGGGAATAAGGAAGATGACTGTGAAGTCAAATGGGAATTATTCTGCTTCGGTGGGTCATATAAAAAATTGTGAGCGTTAAGTCTACACCAGTGAAGCAAATTAAAGGCGTTTGCTTATCAGGGTGTAATAAATGATTTGTTTGCTCACTACACTTCTCATTTTCAACAGAGGGCCCATGGTATAAGATTTAGATGGGTTTAGAAGCAGGATGCTTCGGAAAGTCAAATCGAATGTGGAACAAACACATTTTAATTTTACTAATCTGACATGATTCAATAACTCCAGGGATATTGCATCTATCGGCGCTTTATTTGTAAGGTGCAAAAAAGGATTTGACAGCATTATAAGAAGACTTTTCCCAAAATGTAGCTTGTTGTTGCAGTAAATGGCTATAGTGGAAATATCTGTGTGCTTGTTGATTTCCGTAAAAAGCAGAGAGTGTGTATTTCTCTCAATGCAATCCCATGCAGTTATGTCTTGATAGGGCTCATGCACATAGATCTACCGGATATTATTGCTGCATGTTCCAAACGTTGAGTTGACGAGAGCCATCATGGGCACCTCTCAACTTCTGTGACTACTTACTGTACCTAACACTTTATACATAGATATGCCAAGTCTTTTTATTTATTTTTTTGTTGTAAAATGTTCTGTTGCCTTGCTCAGAGAGAATTTCTGTAAAATGTGGGCAGTGGAACAGAGTGACTAAGAAATGTATCACACCCTGCAGAATTCTGGGGTGAAAAGTTGCAAAGAGATGATTTGCAACTTTTTGCCCTCATTTGTCTAAAATAGTGACAGTTTGCATTTTTTAAACCACTCACTCTTGTTTTGAAAGGGGGCTGTGGTTATCCTGGCTGGCTGGCTGTGTTCCTCCAGATTTATCTACAGAAGTTTTTTAATAAGGGGAAAAATCATCACAATCTCACACCAGTCAGTGAGTGGCTGAGGCCCTATTCACATCTGCGTTCAGGTTTCCATTGTGGGAGCCCGCTTGGGGACCCCCCGAACAGAAACCTATATGAATTAAAAAAACGTTACCTAAGGCAACCATACAGACCCCATAGAGGCTCTACTCGAAACGAATATCAAATCTCAAATATTTCACTACTCGCTCATCTCTAATTATCAATAGTATAGTGTTTTATTTATTTCATATAAGCATAGGGTTAAGGCCAAGGGTCACATGTAGAGATGAGCGAACAGTAAAATGTTCAAGGTTCGATATTCGTTTTGAGTAGCCCCTCAATATTCGACTACTCGAATCGAATATCGAACCCTATTATAGTCTATGGGGGGAAAATGCTCGTTTCAGGGGTAGGCAACGTTCGATCAAATTATACTTACCAAGTCCACGAGTGAGGGTCGGGCTGGATCCTCCGAGCAGTCTTCTCCGTGCAGCGTCCCCGCGGCGTCTTCCGGCTCTTCATTCACTCTGCCAGGCATCGGGCCTGGGCAGAGCCGACTGCGCATGCCCCCTATATGTGTTGGTGTGTGACCACCCAGTGGAGGAGGAAGGCATTGCAACATTTTAAGGATTTTCCTAGTGTGCTATGATATGTTGAATTAATTTCAAGGTAAATTGGAAACCTTTACCAAATTGGACATCAGTTAAATGTGTACACCCCTGTATGGTTGCTAATGGAATGATATGCACAGTATATATCAATTTCATAGCTGCCTGATCACACCTCCATGAAAATTTCCTTGCTTTACAGTAAAGTGATTTTATGCTTAAATTCTCTAATATACAACTAATAATTTAGCATATTATTAATCTTATATATAGCATACCAGTATCGTAATATTCAACAATATAAAAAAATATATATACATAATTGTAAATTCGGAGTTGAACTCACTTTCTTATGTAATATTACCTAGCACTTTCTCTAGTCCTATTTGGATTGCATAGATACGCGCTGTAAAATGCGCCTCCCTCGTAGCTAAAAATTGCATCTGGAATTTTACTCATTGAAATAAATAGTCAAGGCAGTATAAGTCGCCATAGTAACAGCTAATGCTAGGTGAAAAGTCACAGTAATAAGATTTCTAAAGCAGACTCAAATGCTGAGCTGGATGAGATGAGTGGCTCACTACAGTGATCACACAAGATTAAATCAAGCAAACTTTCTTTATTTCTTTCACTCTCCGTAAATGTGATTTTTTTTTTTTTCAAAGGAATAGTTTGTATCGTACTTGAATGACAGATCAAATTAGAGAATTAAGTTTCCGGTGATTTATTTCTTTTGTTACTCCTTCATCTTCCTCGTCCTCTTCTCCTTCTCCTCCTCCTTATCATGTTCTTTCTTTCCTTTTATTTACTTTCTTCTTTTTCTTTCTATTTACCTCCTTCCTCTTCTTCTCTCTCCTCCTTCGCACCATCATCATTTTCTTTCTTCTTCTTTTTCTTTCTATTAGCCTCCTTCCTCTTCTTCTCTCTCCTCCTTCGCACCATCATCATTTTCTTTCTTCTTCTTTTTCTTTCTATTAGCCTCCTTCCTCTTCTTCTTCTCTCTCCTCCATCGCACCATCATCATTTTCTTTCTTCTTTTTTTTTTTTTTGTTTTGTTTTGTTCTTTTTCTTTCTATCTACCTTCTTCTTCTTCTTCTTCTCTCTCCTCCATCTCACATCATTTTCTTTCTTCTTCGTTTTATTTACATTGCTTCTCCTTCTTCATCCTCTTCTCCTCCTCCTCCTCCTCCTCATCATCATCATCATCTTCTTCTTCTTTCTTCCCTTTTATTTACAACCATCTTTTTCTTTCTATCTACCTTCTTCCTCTTATTTTCTCTCCTCCATCTCACCACCATTTTCCTTCTTCTTCGTTTTATTTACTTTCTTCCTCTTTTTCTTTCTATCTACCTTCTTCCTTTTCTTCTCTCTCCCCTATCTCACTATCATAATTTTCTTTCTTCTTTTTATTCACCTCCTTCCTCTTCTTTTTATTCACCTCCTTCATCCTCTTCTCTCTCCTCATTTTCCTCCTCATCCTTTTCTTTCTTATTCTATAACATGTGACCAGTGAATAATAGTGAGTAATTAGAGCTGAATTAGGAAGACCAGATCTGTCTGTGCTTCATTTACCTGAAATATTTTGCCACATATGATTGCAAACATATTTCCCCCTTGTATTTCCTCCAGGCGGCTTCATTCCTATAGCTATGGCCTTTGATGACTGTTTATTATGTAGGGGGCCACACCATTGTGTTATAGACAGTAGTGTTACAGAGCACTGACTAGCATCGCCACACTGCAATTATTTCTAGATTGCAGTTCATCTAAATTTCATTTATAAGCAATTGCACTAGAAATTAAATCAGCTTCATGATATTTAATGATGGAGGCCACAAGGGTAATTAAATAATTATGTTGCAACATTTTCTTCATCTTTTGTCCAATTTTTCCTATTTTTACATATTGATATACTTATATATAAACTTTAGAAGAAAAAAATTAAAGACAGACATAACCTTTATTTTTGTCTGCTTCACTAAATCTCTCCTAGTGAGTCCTAATGCCTATCATGATTACAGTATTTTATATGCATACCCTTATTATTACCATGGTACCAGTTCAATAATTATAGAATTTTAGTAACTATATTAGAAGTCTTTTAAAAAAAATAAATAAATAAATAAAGCAAAAATGATATCATTCGACTTCATGCTTTTTATTAGGTTGCATGGATGGTGCCATACAATGGGTTGTCCATACCTCTGATTTGATATAGAAACACACATAGTTTTTTTTTTTTTCTCTCATCACTTAGTGACCCACAGGGAATCCTCAATCCTTGTTTTGTGCTCTTGGCAATTATACACGCATAACCCTAAATATATTGTACCATACACAAAGGGTTAAACACTGATCAAATTAGTTACTGAAGTCAAAAACAGACATACCTAAAAGAGTAGATGTAACTACAATGTAATTTTTCTATGTTTTTGCACAAATAATATTAGGATGGTGTCAGTAATATATTCTGTAGCTTGAGCGAGTGATGCTCGTACAAGTGATAGTGTGTGGTCTTCCTGAATTTTGTGTTCCTTCTGTACCATAATAACTTTTCTGTTTTTGAATATAGGAGTCCTGAGCTTTTAGACATGTGTTAGATTTTTTTCTAAAGCTAATAGTTGATAGGCCATGTCATGTTACCATATATTTACTTGGCTGCAGCAGTAATTGATATTGCTTGAGCCATACATGTGAATGCGGACAACAGGACACAAAGGTTGCTGAGTATAACATTTCCATCTCTCTTTCCAGTGTTTTGAGTGATTTCTGGGCTTCTCCAAGAGCTCCTGGCATCATTTGTCTACATGGGTATCTTCCTGTTCTGCTTTCCTACAACTACCATGATGCCTCGTGCTTCACTCATAACTGACTCCCTCCCCTCCCGCTCTCACTCCCTCTACCACTCCCTCTCTCACTCACACCCACTCCCTATCTTCCTATCTAGCTGCCCAATTACTAGCCCTTCCTAACTAACTCCCCGCCTCTCACCCTATCATACTTACCTGCCTTTAGTGCAGGACTTTCTGGGCATGGGATTTCACAGAACAAGTGACATCCCATGCTCAGAAGATCCGGACAGGAAGACAAGTAAGTATGCTAAGGCGGGTTATCCTCCAGATACGAGGAAATGGAACGTCACTGGAAAGCCGGAAAATGTGCCTGGTGCGGTCAAATGTCCATCTTGGCAATCTAGCTAAATAAAGTTTTTGAGTACAGTCAGTAATTTAGAAGGTAGGAGTAGGGGGTGTTTATCTTAGCTAAGATATATCTGGACAACCTCTTTAAGAGCAAAGGAGTTGCCTTTGTTACTCCAGACTTCTCATTTGCATTTTGTGAAATAGATGAATATCTTGGCAATGGACAAACAAATTTTCATGGTGAAAAGGGCATTACATTCAAGTCTAACTGGGTTGCTGGTTTAATATGCTTCATCTTGGTGACAGTGACATGTTATTGGCTATAGAAAAGAAGAGTCTTAAAGACTAGTCTTAAAATTACAATCTCCTCATGGGGACCTCATAAAACTATACAACTGTGAAATGCATACTGTAATTCTCTTTCACCCACAACTATGTTATATTAATATGTATACACTATTAAATATAACAGAGATCATATTTGTGTTTTTAATGAAATTGCTCATTTCATGAGAATACCAATAAGTAAATTACACTTTAATGGAGTATGTCATGTATACATAATAAATAGAGTAACTCCAAAATTACATAACATATTCTTCTCATTACGCTGGTAACTCAAGCAACATGCTTAGATACTGAACAATATGTATGCAAATTATATGTAGCCAATGCCAAGATTTTAATTTTCACTCTTTATCAGACAGATTTGTTGTCAGTTCAATTTGCATTAAAGTATTTTAATCTGCTGACTTGTTCTGTATTTAGATTCTATTATAGATTGGGCGTTGTAAAGCTACTGGGTGTACGAATAACAATTTAACATTGTAGCCTTTCTTAATAAATATTAAATTATTGAAAATTTAAACACAAGCATATTTGTTTGATGGAAGTTTGATAAAAGGAATCAGAAAAATAACCAATTAAAGAAACATGTAAACCATTGAATCTTACAATATAAGAGAGACAAACAGTAAAACCGAATAAAAATAAAAATAAATGTCTAGTGTCAAGGATTAGGCTAAAAAAATAACCTAATACTCATCCATCGACTCCTCTGCTTTTCCGGAGTCCCTGTTTTAGTACTCTCTGCTGCACTGTTCACTTTTCTAGAAATGGACCCATGGTCGCTGTAGTCACTCACTAGCCTCATTGATAGCTGAAAACCTCACAACTTTTAAAGGACTGAAAGAGCAATGGAATATTCATAGCAAAGATATTAGGCCCACCCATAATTGTATCTTTGTGCCTCCACACTATAATGCCTCTACAGTCACACTGATGTCATATGGTATTATAAAGTTCCCCTCTAATTGACCCCACCATTTAAATTCCCCTTCTAGTTCCCCCACAGAATAAATCCCCTCTCCTAGTGTTCCCACAGCATAATATCCCCCTCCAGCTACCCACACAGTATAATGTCCTCTTCAGTTGCTACACAGTTTAAATGATCCCCCCTCAAGCTGTCCCACAGTTTATTGTTCCCCTCCAGTTGCACCCACAGTATAAGGTCCCACTCCAAATCCCCACACTGTATAATGTCCTGTTTAGTTGCCCCCCACAATTTAATGTACCTCTCCAACAACCCAAGAAGTATAATGTCCCCCTTCATTTTAAATTTTGCCTGCAGATCCCAAGTCCCTCTACTAGTTCCCCAATAAAAATAAAAGCCACTAATATTCACCTTGACACATTTCATTGCTGTTTTTTGGCCTCTGATCTGGGGCCTTCAGGAAGATCACTTCAATGACATCACTGCATCATGCCTATATAATGCCTACTGTGCATGAGCAAAGTCAGGACAGCTGCTTACCGCCTGTAAATAATATCCCTTGTATAATCATACTAGCAGCCTGAAGTAGATACAAGCACATAGAATACTTTTTTCTTCCATTGTAAACTGTGAGATTTGCAGAATGTTCAGACCTTTACACAGAGCAGTCCTTTGCTGGCATAGATGTTTGGCATCATTTATGGGATAAATGATGATACCTGTAATGCAGCAGATGGTACTGCCCTGCCTTTGCTTCTCTGAGGAAAGTGTAATTATTGCACTTATCTTAAAAAGTTGCAATTTTTGCACAAAACAATTGAAATGCAAAAAGCGATGAAACGATGAAGCTTTACAAATATTGGATGTTGCCATAAAGACTCGATGGGCTACTATAGAGGATTCCTGCATAAAGTTTACCCTATGTGTAACTATACATTTTAAAATATAAAGAAAACAACCTTTAAAAAGTATTAATTTTTGATCGGAGAAATTTTTTTAAAAGGGGCTTCAACATTTTAAGATTGAGACCTACTTTGGTACGTAAATGGTCAGTAATTTTTCATCAAACCAGACCATAGAAAATTCTTGTACAATTCTCAGTATTAATAAGTTGCCCTCATAAATTTTCTTTGTTCTTAAGATTTCTGATATTTTTATATGTAACTTTAACAAAATAATTATTCCCATGTGACCAAGCAAAGAGGAAACATTACAGTAAGGAAGACAAACTGCAAAAAATGTTTTAAACAAGAAAATGCTAATGCTCAGCTCGCAGCAGCCCAGTGACATTACTGTATTAGATGTAATGAATAGAGATAATTATATTTTAATTTGTTTATCCCAAAGTGTAACATGCCTATTTAAACCTGTTTCAAAGGAAAATATTGAGCATTTTAATCATTATTGATGCAGGCGTATGGTCATAAGAGCTTTCTGCTTATTAACTTACTGAGAATATTAATGTAAGATTGTTTTTCTCTCTTTGTAAGAATGCAGGCGTAAAAAGTGATATGTTTATTATCTATCATCTATCTATCTATCTATCTATCTATCTATCTATCTATCTATCTATCTAAAAAACACATAGTATTTAAAGCAGCACCATGTAAAAGTGTCAGTTTGAATGAGGTATCATACTGAAATACCTATAAATGCATTGACATGCGTAGTTGCTAGAGATGAGCGAACAGTGATTTGAGGTTCAATATTCGTTTCGAGTAACCCCTCAATATTCGACTACTCGAATCGAATATCGAACCCTATTATAGTCTATGGGGGGGAAAATGCTCGTTTCATGGGTAGGCAACGTTCGATCAAATTATACTTACCAAGTCCACGAGTGAGGGTCGGGCTGGATCCTCCGAGCAGTCTTCTCCTTGCAGCTTCCCCGCGGCGTCTTCCGGTTCTTCATTCACTCTGCCAGGCATCGGGCCTGGGCAGAGCCGACTGCGCATGCCCGCACTACAAGCCGACATGCGCAGTCGGCTCTGCCCAGGCCCGATGCCTGGCAGAGTGAATTCAGAGCTGGAAGACGCCGTGGGGAAGCTGCATGGAGAAGACTTCTAAAGGTAGGAGAAGAACCAGCATTGATTGGCCGACTGTATAGCATTCGGACAATCAATGCTGGTTCTGCATAGAACTTTTCCATTCGAATAGCGAGTGGTACTCGATCGAGTACGAGTATTTTGAATACCGTAGTATTTGATCGAATATCTACTTGATCGAGTACTACTCGCTCATCTCTAGTAATTACATCACTTCCTTACATGTCATAATAGAGGATCATGCAGGCAGCTACAAATACAAGAGGGGCAATGTCTGTAAAGGGAAGAAGAATCATAAGAAATGTAGATGTCTGAATTGGCAATTTGCCCACAAGTTAGCTGCACAGAGCAAGGGAAGATATTGAATAACTTCTTCGGAGCTAAGGGGACATCTTCTTCTCAGCACACTTTTAGATTCTTTCCATTTTTGAGCTCAGTAATTGTACACATCATTCTTTCCACACCATTGGCAAGACTTTGTTTCCCATTGACTTACAACTAGATATGTCAGGTTTCCATCAGAAATCTAATGTTTTGATGGCAACAATAACCTGCAGGTAAAACTATACTTTTCACCGAAACAAGTATTTCTCTAAATCTCTGTGACATAACAACCATAGCGTATCTATGTAGAATGATATTATCTACAGCACCTATTTCGGAATTTCTTGTTTCAGCATATTTATTAGGCAGGTCTCTGACATTTCCCATCCAGTGAGTATCAGAAAGTTCATAGATCAATTGGTTATTTGTCTATGGATTGGATAATGTGGATCTCAGCTAAATTTATATTTATAATGCAGCTGTTTTACAAACCTTGGGTTGTGCTGCAGATGCAGAATACTCACAGCTGTCCTATGCTTAATGTTAAATATGCTGAGTATTTCGTATACATTTATTCCCTAAAAGTTTTGTTGCTTGTACAGTTTAAACATTTTAAATGTTGAGCTGCTGAATGTGCTTGTAAACCTGCTGATCATTACATTTCGTGTGTTTAGTGTACAGCATTAATCCTTTCACAGCTCGCGTCTTTCAAAATTTAGGTCACGTATTTAACCCCTTAGGGACGCAGGGTAGTTTGGACTTTAATACTCGGTGACTTTTTTTCATATTTTCCTCCTCCGCCTTCCAAAATTCGCAACTGTTTTATTTTTCTGAAGTTGCATTTCCATTTGGCACCATTTTGGGAACATGTAATGATTTGATCAGTTTTCAGTAACGGCTTTGTGGGGTCCAGGTGAAAAATCCACAATTATTTCATTATTTAATTTCATTGACATGGCAGCTTTTTCAGGTGGGTCATTAAGATTATGGTGATACTATATTTATATTGGTTTTATTATGTTTTATTGTATTTACAAATAAAATTTAATTTTTCGATAATGAACAATTTTGGGGGGGTCACTGTGTTTTCATGTCTATAATTTTTTACTTTTTGTTGATAGAGCTGTATCAGGGCTTGTTATTTGCAGGGCAAGTTGCAGTTTTTATTGATACCAATTTTTGGGTGGAAGTAAGGTGATCGAAATATACTAATTTGAGCATTTTATGATGTTCACCGTATGGGATAAATGATGTCTTTATGGACTTACACGCATGAAGCTTCATCTTATTTTGTTTACATTGTGAGTTTTTCTTAAATTAAAAGTGTTTTTTTATCATTTGTATATTTTATGCTTTGTTTAGTGATACTTTTTTCTATATTTCATTTTACCATAAGTGGATTTGAACCTGGGATCTGCTGCTCACCAGTGCAATACATTGCAATACATGGGACTTTGCACATAGCCTTCATATATGCAATAAGCATACACAGCCAGGAGGTCACTACCCAGCCTCCTAGCTATCATGGCAACCCCTCAGTTCCCATAATCTCATAGTGGTGGATCTAAAGGTTGGCGGGTTGATCTTGCCCCAGATCCACCCAGATGCTACAATTGCAATTGATCATGGTATATCACGGGTTAAGCTGTCCGAGTATTTTCCAACTCTGGTGACCATTTCTAGCTTTCGGTTGTGTAATACAGCCGAGACCCGGAAGTCATGCTGTGCACCTCTTGTTATCAATGCAATCAGCATTGTTTCATTATAAAGAAACTCTGTTTCTTTAATATGTAGTAACTATACATCAAAAGCAGAGTAATATAATAATTTCATATTTTTAGTATGTTTTGCCTTCTTAGAAGTTTTGGCTATATTTAGGATTCTTAATGTGTTGACTACATTGATGCCCACACCACAATGAGACTAAAAAACTTTATAAATTATACTATCTGGTAAAATAGAGCTTTGTAGCAAATGTGGGCATTTCAATTTTTTTTATTCAATATTAAATATTGCATACCCTGCCTTAAGCCTCCATATATGAGTGTTTACAGATATAATATTGCAGCAGTGTTACCCAGTCGAGGTTAGCATACCCCTGTGTGCCTTTCCTAATTTTCACAGAGGTATTTTTGTATGCACACCATATGGTGGTTTATGAAAATAAATTGTGCCACTCTGCACCGGATGCCAATTGCTGCACGTAAACTAATTAAGACTGAAAAATTGTTCACATGGGCTCAACAGTATGAAAATGATGCAGTTGGGAATTTGTCCAAGATGGCGGCAATACTAATCACAGTGGCTTTTGTTGCTAAATCATTTTACAGGCTCGGAGGTGGCACAGTGATTAAGTTGTCACATTGATGCCCTTCTTGCTTATCTTGTTTTGTGTAATGGTGTTTCAGGTTGCCCTTGGTGTTAGGGGCAAATGAAGGCACGGGGTACTAACTGGCAGGTGAAACAGGTGATGCTTTTGGAACTGTTTACTTGACAAGGCTCATCCAATCACAAAGCAACATGGCGGTGCAATTCACTTTACATACATGAACAGGATCTGTCATTGCTTTTCACCCCTTCCTCAGTCCCCTGAGTAGGTCCACCATGCCAATATGGAGCAAGACTCTATTTTCAACCACTGTGGGGGAAATTCAGACTTTTATCACTGGACACTTATGTTCCTCACTGGTACAGCAATGGAGATGTTTAGCAAAAAACAGGATCAAAATGGCTATATTCTGCAAACAGGGAATCAGGTGAAAAGGGACTGTCTGATGTAGTCCTAACTGCAACTAACTAACCTGAAAAGCTGATGGTGCTATTCAACTAGTTAGTAGTAGTAGTAGTAGTAGTAGTAGTAGTAGTAGTAGTAGTAGTAGTAGTAGTAGTGCATGCAGGTAGGTTAAAATACAATATATTAATATAACAATCCTTAGTAGTTCCTAGTAGGGGTTACTGCAAATCTAGATGTATTTACAGATCCATATTTCCCCAAAAAAAAAAAATTTCTGTATTAGAAGCTATTTCTCCAATAAAATAAGGGGTAGGAAGCCTGTATTTTAAGGAAAAAATAGAGATTTACAGATAGCAAGCACCAAATGAACAGCCAGTGTGCAACATTAACAGTATAGCATGCCATATTGATATTAAATGTTTGATGCAGCTCTTGCAATAACAGTACAATAAAACATATACAGTACCTGTACAAAGGACCATATGTAACTCAGAAGGGAGTGAGTAGCTGTGCAGTTAGCACACAGTACATACTGAAGGTCACGTAGCATGGGCAACATGGAAGTCTTCATTTCTCCTGTAGTGGCCCTGCAGGGAAATTGAACACTAAATGCCAGATTTCCCTAGAGATACTGCAACAGCAACACTACAACTGCAATTGTTCATTGAGCCTCAATGTTTTCAATGAACATAGTGAAAGATTTATTGATAAGTACCTGCTCCTTGTTATTGGCCATGTGGTAACCCATATATCAGTGCCACCAGTAACAAGGAGTGGGCAATAACCAATAAATGTTTCAATGTGTTCATGAAAAACACCACCAGCACACCTGGCCAATGACTAGAGTCGCACCGGATGGCGACACCATTACACTCATTCAGTAATGAGAACTGCTCCATATCTGCTTTACATTAGTGATGTACAGTACGTGCACTAGACCTACAAAGTAAGAAAATGTTTGGTAAGGGAATGAAGAATTTCCTAAACAAAATGAAAAATTTGCTTTCAAACTGGCAGAAGCAAAATCCTATTTTTGTTGTCTTAAATGAAGAGAAAGTCGCTTAATTCAAGGTCATTTTTGATGCTGTTGTATGTTTCAGTTAATTTAGTATTGTCTTTCAAGTGCATTTCTTTGCTGTAATGTTTATAATAGATCTGAAATTGAATTATCATAGCAATCTCCATCCTCCTGCAGAGATGCATGTCATTTGCACAACTAATACCCCAGATCTTTTGCTTTCAAATCATTTCATTTACTTAAAAAGAAAAGAACACCCATAATTTGCATACAGCTAACAATGCCATAGAAAGAGAAGGAAAAGTGGCTACAAAGCAGAATTTAAGTAGGGAATTTCGGAGAAGAAAAATTAACATTGCATATTTTTACACTTAAATTATCAGCAGAATTGTATAGTTTTTCTTTATAATAACATATAATAATAATGATGATAATATATCTAATAATAATAATAATAATAATTAATAATAGTATAGTCTTTTAACTATGTTTTAATATTTAATGTTAAAAGTTGTTTCCCATCAAAGCAATCAAAACATCTTATCTTTATCCAGAGCATAACTTGCCTATTATTGGGGATCCAACTGTACAGACCCCCACTGATCAGGAGAAGGGGTAACTTTCTGCATTTTGTCTATCTCTGGCACTCCCAAGCTTCCTGACCATAATTCTTTTCAGAACAATAAACAAAAGTCCCTCAATCTCCCTATCAGTGAAGGTCTGAGAAGTTGGACCACTACTTATTAGAGATGAGCGAACACTAAAATGTTCGAGGTTCGAAATTCGATTCGAACAGCCGCTCACTGTTCGAGTGTTCGAATGGGTTTCGAACCCCATTATAGTCTATGGGGAACATAAACTCGTTAAGGGGGAAACCCAAATTCGTGTCTGGAGGGTCACCAAGTCCACTATGACACCCCAGGAAATGATACCAACACCCTGGAATGACACTGGGACAGCAGGGGAAGCATGTCTGGGGGCATAAAAGTCACTTTATTTCATGGAAATCCCTGTCAGTTTGCGATTTTCGCAAGCTAACTTTTCCCCATAGAAATGCATTGGCCAGTGCTGATTGGCCAGAGTACGGAACTCGACCAATCAGCGCTGGCTCTGCTGGAGGAGGCGGAGTCTAAGATAGCTCCACACCAGTCTCCATTCAGGTCCGACCTTAGACTCCGCCTCCTCCGGCAGAGCCAGCGCTGATTGGCCGAAGGCTGGCCAATGCATTCCTATGCGAATGCAGACTTAGCAGTGCTGAGTCAGTTTTGCTCAACTACACATCTGATGCACACTCGGCACTGCTACATCAGATGTAGCAATCTGATGTAGCAGAGCCGAGGGTGCACTAGAACCCCTGTGCAAACTCAGTTCACGCTAATAGAATGCATTGGCCAGCGCTGATTGGCCAATGCATTCTATTAGCCCGATGAAGTAGAGCTGAATGTGTGTGCTAAGCACACACATTCAGCACTGCTTCATCAAGCCAATACAATGCATTAGCCAGTGCTGATTGGCCAGAGTACGGAATTCGGCCAATCAGCGCTGGCCAATGCATTCTATTAGCCCGATGAAGTAGAGCTGAATGTGTGTGCTAAGCACACACATTCAGCACTGCTTCATCAAGCCAATACAATGCATTAGCCAGTGCTGATTGGCCAGAGTACGGAATTCGGCCAATCAGCGCTGGCTCTGCTGGAGGAGGCGGAGTCTAAGATCGCTCCACACCAGTCTCCATTCAGGTCCGACCTTAGACTCCGCCTCCTCCGGCAGAGCCAGCGCTGATTGGCCGAAGACTGGCCAATGCATTCCTATGCGAATGCAGACTTAGCAGTGCTGAGTCAGTTTTGCTCAACTACACATCTGATGCACACTCGGCACTGCTACATCAGATGTAGCAATCTGATGTAGCAGAGCCGAGGGTGCACTAGAACCCCTGTGCAAACTCAGTTCACGCTAATAGAATGCATTGGCCAGCGCTGATTGGCCAATGCATTCTATTAGCCCGATGAAGTAGAGCTGAATGTGTGTGCTAAGCACACACATTCAGCACTGCTTCATCAAGCCAATACAATGCATTAGCCAGCGCTGATTGGCCGAAGGCTGGCCAATGCATTCCTATGCGAATGCAGACTTAGCAGTGCTGAGTCAGTTTTGCTCAACTACACATCTGATGCACACTCGGCACTGCTACATCAGATGTAGCAATCTGATGTAGCAGAGCCGAGGGTGCACTAGAACCCCTGTGCAAACTCAGTTCACGCTAATAGAATGCATTGGCCAGCGCTGATTGGCCAATGCATTCTATTAGCCCGATGAAGTAGAGCTGAATGTGTGTGCTAAGCACACACATTCAGCACTGCTTCATCAAGCCAATACAATGCATTAGCCAGTGCTGATTGGCCAGAGTACGGAATTCGGCCAATCAGCGCTGGCTCTGCTGGAGGAGGCGGAGTCTAAGGTCGGACCTGAATGGAGACTGGTGTGGAGCGATCTTAGACTCCGCCTCCTCCAGCAGAGCCAGCGCTGATTGGCCGAATTCCGTACTCTGGCCAATCAGCACTGGCTAATGCATTGTATTGGCGTGATGAAGCAGTGCTGAATGTGTGTGCTTAGCACACACATTCAGCTCTACTTCATCGGGCTAATAGAATGCATTGGCCAATCAGCGCTGGCCAATGCATTCTATTAGCGTGAACTGAGTTTGCACAGGGGTTCTAGTGCACCCTCGGCTCTGCTACATCAGATTGCTACATCTGATGTAGCAGTGCCGAGTGTGCATCAGATGTGTAGTTGAGCAAAACTGACTCAGCACTGCTAAGTCTCTGCATTCGCATAGGAATGCATTGGCCAGCCTTCGGCCAATCAGCGCTGGCTCTGCCGGAGGAGGCGGAGTCTAAGGTCGGACCTGAATGGAGACTGGTGTGGAGCGATCTTAGACTCCGCCTCCTCCAGCAGAGCCAGCGCTGATTGGTCGAGTTCCGTACTCTGGCCAATCAGCGCTGGCCAATGCATTCTATTAGCCCGATGAAGTAGAGCTGAATGTGTGTGCTTAGCACACACATTCAGCTCTACTTCATCAGGCTAATAGAATACATTGGCCAATCAGCGCTGGCCAATGCATTCTATTAGCTTGATGAAGCAGAGTGTGCACAAGGGTTCAAGCGCACCCTCGGCTCTGATGTAGCAGAGCCGAGGCTGCACAAGGGTTCAAGTGCACCCTCGGCTCTCCTACATCAGAGCCGAGGGTGCGCTTGAACCCTTGTGCAGCCTCGGCTCTGCTACATCAGAGCCGAGGGTGCGCTTGAACCCTTGTGCACACTCTGCTTCATCAAGCTAATAGAATGCATTGGCCAGCACTGATTGGCCAGAGTACGGAATTCGGCCAATCAGCGCTGGCCAATGCATCCCTATGGGAAAAAGTTTATCTCACAAAAATCACAATTACACACCCGATAGAGCCCCAAAAAGTTATTTTTAATAACATTCCCCCCTAAATAAAGGTTATCCCTAGCTATCCCTGCCTGTACAGCTATCCCTGTCTCATAGTCACAAAGTTCACATTCTCATATGACCCGGATTTGAAATCCACTATTCGTCTAAAATGGAGGTCACCTGATTTCGGCAGCCAATGACTTTTTCCAATTTTTTTCAATGCCCCCAGTGTCGTAGTTCCTGTCCCACCTCCCCTGCGCTGTTATTGGTGCAAAAAAGGTGCCAGGGAAGGTGGGAGGGGAATCGAATTTTGGCGCACTTTACCACGTGGTGTTCGATTCGATTCGAACATGGCGAACACCCTGATATCCGATCGAACATGTGTTCGATAGAACACTGTTCGCTCATCTCTACTACTTATCTGTAAGTTATCCCATTGTGAGAAGGTAACAGGCAGAGTGCTGGACTCCAGATATACCAGCCCCAGGTTTATGACATATGTGTGGTCCAGGGTGGATCTGGAGTAGGACTCAGCCCAGGTGTAGATCCTTGGCTCATTACTGGACCAGAAAAGGCTGCAGCTCCTGCATTGTGTACCATTCCATAAGGTAAGAGGAGGTGTATGGTTTTGTCCTGTAACCCTGAGTCTGGTGAGACTATATTGCGCATGTTTTGTTTGTGTGGCTAGAAGTAAGCCACACGTATAGTTAGGTTATCAGTTTTGTTTAGTTAGTTGCTCAGATGAGCAGGTTTTATTTTGTTTTTGCCTGAAGTTAAGGCTCATATTGCTTTGCTCATTTTGTGCCTGAAGTCAAGGATTATTTATTTTCCAGTTTTTTCCTAAATAAACCAGTTTGCTGCATATTTTGTGTTCCTGTCTTGACTGTTTGTGTCTGCACTACTGCTTCTACCGAGCTAACTTCCCCACACCCTCTACCATCCCCTATCCAACCAGATGTACTCTTTGGTGAGAAACCATTTGGATGGGGAGTCCTGTAGGCAATGCTCACTGGGAAATGGTATTAAAAAAATTAACTCTTCTCAAGTAAGAAAAAATATTTCTCTAAAGCTATCCTTTGTATAGCAGTAAATCAATAAGTCAATGTTTCATCTTTTAATGGGCCTTTAAGCTTGATGATTGATTTTTAGAAATATCCATCTTTAGTCAACTTTTTCGGGGGTTTTATGCTCATTAGTACGTAATAGGTAATAGTATGTTATTGGGTTGAATGAGTGAAAGGCTTTGATATTGGTCTCAGATAGTTGTTGCAAATATGATAGCTGGTATAGAATAGGCAAGGCACGCATTGAAAAGATGCAAATTATTTCTCTTCTAGAAGGACTTAGGGATTTTGGTGGACAGCAAGCTTACCTTTAATGACCAGTGCTAGGGAGCTGCTGCCAAGGCAAATAAAATTCTGGGATGCATCAAAAAAGGTCTAGATTCTCATGACAAGGACATAGTTATGCCTTTATACAAATCACTGGTACAGCCACCCTTAGAATATTGTGCGCAATTTTGGGGCCTGATATACAAGAAAGGCATAAGTGAACTTGAAAGTGCAAAGATGGGCAACCAAAATGATTAGGGGAATGGGTGGACTGGAGTACAATGATAGATTACCAAACTTGGGGTTATTCAATTTAGAGAAAAGATGTCTACGGGGAGATCTAATAACAATGTACAAATACATGAAGGGACAATACAAAGAACTTTCTAAGGATATTTTTACTCTTAGGCCAGTGACGGTGACAGGAGGACATCCTCTACGTCTGGAGGAGAGAAGGTTTCACTGGCAATATAGAAAGGGATTCTTCACAGTAAGAACAGAGAGGTTATGGAGCGCTCTGCCCCAGGAAGTGGTGATGGTGGATTTGTTGAGCAAGTTCAAAGAGGGCCTGAATGCCTTTCTTGAAGAGAAAAATATAACAGATTATGGATTATATGGATTTTAAGGACACGTTGATCCAGGGTTTTATACTGACTGCCAGATTTGGAGTCGGGAAGGAATTTTTTCCCCTGAAGTGGAGCAATTGGCATGAGCCTCATGGGTTTTTTTTGCCTTCCCCTGGATCAACACTGTAGGAATTGTAGGGTTATAGGTTGGACTTGATGGAGTAATGTCTTTATCCAACCTCATCTACTATGCAACTATGAATAAAGCTATCTCTCTAACGCCACCTATAGGTATCTACATTGTGACTCAGTCTCCGACATATTGAGCAAGAAACATTTTTCTCAATCCACTCATTAAAAAAGTAAGGAAATCTAGTAAAGAAACTTGTAGCATTAAGCAAAGTTATCCGTTTTCATGTACTGTTAATTAAACATGACAGTCCTATTATGGATCTATAGTAACAATTAATGCTTCAAGTACTTTGCAGAAAACACACTTTGCACATATTCACACATTCCTTTATTTTTTAAACAGGTGCCAAACTCTTTCTGACAAGCTGTGACCACCAGACATGCAATAACATTTCATTAGCAGAATTGTTACACAGTAGCGCAGTAACCAAGACATTCGTTGCTCGTGGACACTTTCTCAAGGAACCATCAAGCACATTTCTTTTTGTGCAAAATATTAAAAAATAAAGTTAATTTTCTATCTACGTTTAATTAGATAGATAGGCACAACATGTCCTCAAGGGCAGATAAAGAAATAAAAAGATTGGTACAGTAGTTTACAGTGAAGATGTAAAAGATAGACTGGCAGGAAAATACACAAACTAAGCTGCTCAAGGATATTGGGTGGGTGGGATCCACAGGATATATTTATCTATGATAATCTTCAAGCATTGGCATTGCTGACAAACTGAATGGTGCCCAGATATTAAAAAAGAGATATTGTTTAATAAAAATGAAGAGAAAATGGTAATATAAATGTGAGCTACTAATGACTGGATTATTTGTGTTTCATGTATTATTAGGCACACCACAGTTATAATCTGTGGATTAAGATATTAGAATTATTGTCCTTATATTTTAAGGTCTAGTTGACTAAAACACTCCATACACATTAGGTGATTTTTAGCTGAACCCGATTATTTCAAAGGGACCAGATAGCTATATAAAGTATATGGGGGCCTCCCAGCTTGCCCCCTACAAAAGTTCAGGAGAGATCCTTTTGTTCTCATATAAGAAAGTTGCCATCACATTTGCCTGGCGGGGGCACTTATAAGGAGAGGGTGGAGAAATTTTTATGAGAAATTTGGCGGCATACCTATGAGGCTAAATTAATGTTCTTCCTACAACCAACTTATGTGCGTGGTCAGCTTAAAACTTGAAACTATATTGTAATGATTTTTTATAGTATTTTAAGATTTTTTATAAGTTAATTATAATTGCTTGAAAATGTAGGTGAAATAATTTATTTTCCAATTTTTTTTTTTCTAAATTGCTCCTGAAATTCCTGGTGCTTGGCCGGCATTACTAGGAAGGTTGTGATGCGCAACAAATGAATGTGTAACCATTGCACAGGGTTAGATAAAGTCAATAGGTAACTACTTAATTCTGCTGTGCTGTACCCCAGTCTTAATCCATTGCCCCTCTGGCACTAATGGTACCTGAATTATTAAGAATTGGCATTGTTTCTCAATATAAGTCATGCCAGTTTTCTGGCCTGAGTTATACTAAATTTTAGTATGAATATAAAGATTTAGCACAGGTGGCTGAAAGCATAGACTGTAGTGAGGGTAACTGATGTGTAACAGATTGGAAGAAGAATGGGGTGTACTTACGGAAGAGGGGATGTCTGACTTGGGGAGGAAATTAAGTGCCGGGATCAAATGGGACCAGTTCATTCTTCATTGCTGGAGTTGAAACATCTTTCTCTTGATCAAGAGTTTGAAGGAAAGAGCATTTCAGCAGTAGAAGAGGAGGATGTATCAGTCCTAGGCTTGTCAGTGTAGTCAGTAGAGATGAGCAAACACTGTTCGGATCAGCCGATCCGAACAGCACGCACACATAGAAATGAATGGAAGCACCTGTGACGCCGGCCGGCCACCAGCAAAGTCAGCGTCACAGGTGCTTCCATTCATTTCTATGGGTACGTGCTGTTCGGATTGGCTGATCCGAACAGTGTTCACTCATCTCTAGTAGTCAGCCCTTATTGTAGTCAGTTCTGTATTGTACTATAGGACTGTTAGTACCCTTATATCAGGCCCATGGTCTCCACAAATTGGATTTAACAAGTGTATACCAGTTAGAAGTGTCCTGTGGTGGTCACAGAATTTATATGTGCCTGCAACTAGTCTACGTGTAAGCATGGGGAAAGTATCATTGCGTATGCCTACTGATAATCCCCCCCTGTAGCTGTGGCTATTAAAAATAAAATTGCCTTTAACTACACTCATCTTAACCCTGGATTTGGCACCAGCCTCGGTGTATGTTGTACACAATGCATGTACCATTTATAAACTAAACATAACACTGATTGAATTAATCTTTCCTATGAATGCTTATTCAGCTGATAAACAGATTATTTAAAAAGCCTTGAAAACTTTAGCCTGACGGGTGCGCACTATTGTCATACAGCCCGGGGCGCACTATCGTCATACAGCCCGGGGCGCACTATCGTCATACAGCCCGGGGCACACTGTTAAATTTAACATATTAGTTTTTAAAGCTTTTACTTGCTAAATGAAAAAAAAGGTATAGAAAATGTAAATTGGATTAACATTATTGGAGATGTGTTATGTAACCTTTCACAAGCAATGATTTCCCTTATGGTATTACTATAATGAAATGAGTAAAAGCATGTTCTTCCTGAACAATAAACTAGACCAAAATACGAAGCACTTCCACTGAATTTATCTGCTAAGAAAATGTCACTGCCGATATCTTAATTAAGTGGAAAGTGAAATGTATAAAATATTTGGGGATTAATCTTTAATCATGCCTAAGAAACCTGTTAAAATTAAATGCCCCGACACTACTCCTGGCTACAGAATTGAATGATAATTGGTAACTTGGGCAAGATTACCGTAAAATACAGAATAGAAGGTATAAGGTTGAATTATAGAAGATGAATATATTACTGTACATAAAAATTAAATCCTTTAATAAGTGATATTCTTCTATTTCCATAAATGCTATCATATCAAATCATGACAACTAATTTTATCTGAATTGTAAATAGTTGATGATTCAGAGTATGCAATGCTTAACCTTTTCCAAAGTGCCTTGGCAGTGCCAAATATTATAATACTCATTGGCAATGTAAGTGACTCTAAATCTATTTATTGATATCTAAGACAATATAATTATATTAATTTGGAACAAATATAATTTGTCTTAATTCATACTATTTATTACTTGTTTCATTTGCAATTGGTTTTAAATATTCTATGACCAAGGAGGATACATGGAGGACTCCAAATTATTATTTTAGATACTTTTTACAACAAATGTAAATTATATTTATATTATATTGTGTTTATCTTAGATTAGATTTAGATTATATTAGTTTTATATTTTATTTTGTGATATTATATTTAGATTATATTATGTTATATTATATTTAGATGATATTTTGTATAATGTAAGTAGATGCCAGCTTTGAGGTGTCGTGGACAAAAGAAGAGTGCCAAACGTGTCTAGAGAATAGATAAAATTTGCATCTGGCTGATGTTCAATACTAGTGAAGCCAAAGCCAATAGATTATGATTTATGGAGCATCTGCTAGGTGTCACTGAACTTGGCACGTCAGGATCCAACCATGTCAAGAATCCATGACTCGTCAGAAGCCTGGAACTGCCTACATGACTCTCCTAAAAGTAATTTACATAACGTGCTCCAATGTATTTGGATTTTGTACATCTGATGCTAAAATGAAAAGCTTTGACAAATAAAAATTCAAAAAACTTTTTTCCTTAGCAGTATAACATTGCAGATTCATTACAGATAATTTATTGCCAAGTTCCCTTTAATATTGTAGAAGGTTCAAATACTTTAAATAAATGTATCCAAATGTAACACAACATGGTTTAGTAACAAATTATATTCTACCTACCCTATATGTGTCTATATGTGACCACCCACTGAGCGTTGGTGAATTATAGCATTTAAAGTATTTTGTTAGCATGTTGTGATATTGTGATGACTTGGTTTAACCCCTTAGCGACCCTTGACGTAACTGTACGTCATGGGTCGCATGGGGATGTATAGAGCGAGCTCACACGCTGAGCTCGCTCCATACACGGCAGATGCCGGCTGTATAATACAGCCAGGACCTGCCAATAACAGCAGCGGTCGGTGCCCGAGCCGATCGCTGCTGTTAACCCTTTACACACTGCGGTCAAACGCGACCGCAGCGTGTAAACAGCGCAGGCGGCATGGGCGCCGCCATGTTTCCCCGATCGCCGCCCTCCGGAACGTCACATGAGGGCGGTGATCAGTTGCTATGACAGCCGGAAGCCTATTGAAGGCTTCCAGGCTTGTCTCTGCCCGAGATCTATTAGACGATGCCAGAGGCATCGTCTAATAGAAGTGCTGGGATTCTGCTATTCACTGCAGTACTGTAGTATTGCAGTGAATAGTATGAGCGATCAGACCCCCTAGGTTTCAAGGTACCTAAGGGGTCTGATCATAAATGTAACAGAAGAAAAAAAAAAGTTTTTAAAAGTATTAAAAAAATTAAAAAAATATAAAAGTTCAAATCACCCCCCTTTCCCTAGATTAGCTATAAAAGTAATTAAAGAACATTAAACATAAACATATTAGGTATCCCCGCGCTCCAAAATGCCCGAACTATTAGAATATTAAAACATTTATCCCGTACTGCGAACGGCGTAGCGGCAAAAAAAATAAAAACAGCCAAAAAGCTTTTTTTTCAACACTTTGCCTCCTATAAAAAATTGAATAAAAAGTGATCAAACCATCAGATCTTTCCCCAAATGGTATCAATAGAAACGTCATCTTGTCCCGCATAAAAAGACACCACAACCAGCTCCATACATGGAAATATGAAAAAGTTACAGGTGTTAGAACATGATGACACAAAAATTTTTTTCTATTTTGCAAAGTTTATCATTTTTTTAAAAGTATCAAAACATTTCAAATACTATATAAATTTGGTATCACCGCGTTCATACTGACACGTAGAACACAGGTAACATGTCATTTGTACCAAACAGTGAACGCTGTAAAAATTAAACCCATAAGAAAATGGCGCAAATGCAATTTTTTCTCCAATTGCACCTCATTCTGAATTTTTTTCCAGCTTCCCAGTACATTGCACAGCATATTGAATGATGCCATTACAAAGTACAATTTGTCCCGCAAACAATAAGCTATCATGTGACTCTGTGAACTGAAAAATGAAAAAGTTATGGCTCTTGAAATGTGAGGAGGGAAAAACGAAAATGCGAAACCAAAAAATGGCCTGGTCCTTAAGGGGTTAAAGACAACTTGAAATGTTTGGGGATCAGTTAAATCTGGACCTATCTCTATAATGTACATAGATCATAACATTTTCTAAAATGAAGTTCTGCTGTTTGGAAGATTTTTTTTCCCATTGATTCCAGAAGCCTTGTGTCAGGATGCTGACTTTGCCGGTGGCCGGCCGGCGTCACAGGTGCTTCATTTCTATGGGTGCGTGCTGTTCGGATCGGCTGATCCAAACAGTGTTTGCTCATCTCTAGTCAGGACCTTAGTCGTTTGTAAAAGTTTGTGTGTTTTCTTGGGGATTTGAGCCGATGTCCTGTGATTCTTTGGTTGGTTTCTTGCTACTGTGCTATTCACTTGGGTGCTGGGTATCCGTCTTTGGTGTTCACTTGAGGTCTCTTGACGTGAGCCTCAGGTGTTTGACATTTTCATTAGCCAATCAGATTATTCCAGGGCCTGTATAAGGCAGAGGACTGGCTTCTGTTCTTGCCGCTTTTGTTGTTTCTAACCAGAATCCTTGGCCCAGCTACTAGGAGTTATTTGGAAGTTGTGTGAGTTCATTTTATGAGAGTCTGTTTTCCCTCTACTTTGCTACTCAACCCCTGTCCTACACTTTCTGGTTGCCTGACACTGTCTTTGTATTAGTGAGGTTTTGTTTTGGGTTTCAGTTTACTTTGCCCCTGTCCTGTGTTTATGTTGTGCTGCATGTGTGTTTTCCAGCACATTCCATCCTGTTTGTTTCAGTTTGCAGCTGCACCTTTGTTTCGTTAGGGGTGACCACCTTTAGTATCCCCAGTCCCTAGCCTCTTGCAGCTCTCTCCCTACCTATCCATTAGGTCTTCTTGTTTAGAGAGCCAGAAGTTGTCGGCACCAGGACTAGCTTGGGAACAGCCGACCATCACCCTCAGGCAGGGCCTAGTCAGCCGCCATAGTGCCAGGGACAGTTTCCTACCCCTGCTTCATTCTGCATTCCGTCTTCTGTGATTTGGGCACAGACACTAACGTGACACCTAGGTTGCAATTAGTGAGAGCAATGGATAGTTGGAAAGGGAAGTGTAAAACTAAATGCACCCCCATTACGTTGTTGAAACATCATAATAATAGCATGTGATATAGTTATAATTATTTTCTTTATATGCTGTGATATAACATTGTATACAGTGATCTCTTTGTGTGTATCATTCCTGTGCTATGATGTCATACTGGGCATTATCCCTGTACTGTGGCATCATTGTGTATATTTTCATTATGTCTGTGATATCACTCAGTTTATTATTCTATTACTGTCGCTTTAATGTGTACATTATCCCTAGACTGTGATGTCACTGTTTATTGTCCCTGTACTGTGACATCATTGTGCTCATTATCCCTGTGTTGTCACAAAACTTTGTTTATTATCCTTGTGCAGTGTATCTTATCTCACTGTAATATCACTGTGTGCACTAGCCCTGTACAGTGACATCGCTGTGTATGTTATCTTTGTACTATGACATCAGGGCCTTGACAAAGCCCTGGTCGGGCGGTATAGGTAATGGTACTGTGGGTCTCTACTTGCTGGTCACTTGCCATGTATTCATGTGTTGGATTGTTATTTGAACCCTTATATGGTTTATACTAAATTGTACACTTGTCACTTTGGTGCATATCCTACTCATGTATGGCTATCTTCACTTTGGTAGCATCTGTGACCCTGCCAATACGTCATTTGCATGTATATACCCCTTTAGTATCGTCTCCCTTTGGGTGTATCTGTTCCCCTATATGTGATTTTTGTTATTTTTGTTGTTTCATATATGTAATTTTATTGTAATAAAGTTTATACTTTGTGATACATATTGGTCCTAGTTCCTTTGGATTTGTGGTTTAGTATATACTAGGACACACATATATTTATTGTTTATTGTATGATTATAACTGTGCTTATTATGCCTATACTGTGCATGTTATCTCTGTACTGCAATATTACTGTGTGCATTATCCCTGTACAGTGACATCACTGTATATGTTATCTTTGTACTATAACATGACTGTGTTCATTATACCTGTAATGCGACATAACTTTGCTTATCATCCCTGTACTGTGATATCAATATCTTCCTACTCCTCTTCTTATGTTCCTATTCCTGTACTCTGATATAACTGTATTTATTATCCCTATACTGTGATATCTCTGTGTTTACTATCCCTGTATTGTGATATCACTGTGTTTATTATTCCTGTAATGTGACATAACTGTGTTTATTATCCCTGTACTGTGATAATACCATGATTTTATTTGTATACTATGACATAACTGTGTTTATTATCCCTATACTGTTATCCCTATAAGTTATCACCATCATCATGGCATTACTGTACTGTGACATCACTGTTTGCATTATCTGTACTGTACAATCACTATGTATGTTATCCAGTTGTATTTTGGAGACCAAAATAATTGCACACTTTTCAAGTTCTGAATGTACGTCTTAAGAGGGCCATAGTGGAGCCCAATTCTATGCTTTGCTATGTGACCCCATGTTTTTTTAGTTTTTTTTTACACCCCTGTCTGCCTAAATAAAGATGCCAAGATGTTTTCACCTTAAGAAACCTTGTGACAATATGATCTTTCTCTACAAATAAATCGATAAAAGCTATTATTAAGTAAAATTCACCTTCTCTATTGAATGATTGAACTATTTAGAAGTGAGTTGCGATGGAGATGTATTTGCATTTTATGATAAACATATTTCAAATAGAAAATATTAAAACCATGAACCACCAATGAAATAATTCTTTGCAAATCAGTTTATCAAAAAGCAATCTATGTTTGCCTTGTCTCCATTAACTAAAATTTATAGCATTGTGAATGTGCAGATCCATGAATGGCAGCAACACAGACATCCTGGGGATCAAGTCAATGATGCTCTGTCAGTAACATGCTGGGATGAGCGAAAAAAACTCAAAAAGTAAAGGTGTGAAAGCAGCTTAATTGGTGTAGTCATACTCGCCTTAAATTGCCAGCTTTTTTTGGGGAGGTCGTACTGAGACTTGTAGCTGAAGATATAAATCACTTCACTGCGGTATATTGAGCTTCATGCATACTTTCAGCAATATTGATCTTGCAACTATAAATATTTTAAGGAAATGTTGGTTACCATGGAAACTGATATTATATTATACTTACAAGTAGAGAAAACTTAACCAACTCTCATGTGATATTGATATCATAGTAGTCCAAATTTGGTTAACTCTTTCAATTTTTAGAGTCAGGTTAATAAAAGGATTGTAATGTAGATTTTTTAAAATATTTTTATGTTCATGTTATTTAAAACATGCTAGCAAACAAACTGTATATACACGTGGACAAAGTTGTTGTTTAATGAAAGAGCAACCCACAACGGTCACAGAAATAACTTGAATGTGACAACAGTAATAATAACTAGAGATGAGTGAACAGTAAAATGTTTGATGTTCGATATTCGTTTCGAGTAGCCCCTCAATATTTGACTACTTGAATCGAATATCGAACCCTATTATAGTCTATGGGGGGAAAATGCTCGTTTCAGGGGTAGGCAACATTCGATCAAATTATACTTACCAAGTCCATGAGTGAGGGTCGGGCTGGATCCTCCGAGAAGTCTTCTCCTTGCAGCATCCCCGCGGCATCTTCTGGCTCTTCATTCGCTCTGCCAGGCATCAGGCCTGGGCAGAGCCGACTGCGCATGCCCGCACTACAAGCGGACATGCGCAGTCGGCTCTGCCCAGACCCAATGCCTGGCAGAGTGAATGAAGAGCCGGAAGACGCCGCGGGGAAGCTGCACGGAGAAGACTTCTAAAGGTAGGAGAAGAACCAGCGTTGATTGGCCGACTGTATAGCATTCAGCCAATCAATGCTGGTTCTGCATCGAACTTTTACATTCGAACAGCAAGTGGCACTCGATCGAGTACGAGTATTTTGAATACCATAGTATTCGATTGAATACTTACTTGATCGAGTACTACTCGCTCATCTTTAATAATAACCAAACTACATGTTGACAAGTTACAAAGCTTCTGTGAGAATGTCCTATGGACAGATGAGACAAAAATCAAACTTTTTGGCAAGGCATATTAGCTCTATGGTCACAGATAAAAAAATAAAAGCATATAAAGCATATCTTCAAAAGAACATTGTCCCTACAGTGAAACATGGATGTTATGTTCTGGGTCTGTTTTGCTGCATCTGGCACAGGGTGTCTTGAATCTGTGCATTGTACAATGAAATCTCAAGACCATCAAGAGATTCTAGAGAAAAATGTACTGCCCAGTGTTAGAAAGCTTGGTCTCAGTTGCAGGTCATGGGTCTTGCAACATGATAATGACCCAAACCAAACAACTAAACACACCCAAGAATGGCTAAGAGGAAAACATTGGACTACTCTGAAGTGGCCTTCTATGAGCCCTGACCTAAATCCTATTGAACATCTTTGGAAGGAGCTGAAACATGCCATCTGGAAAAGCCACCCTTCAATCCCGAGACAACTGGAGCAGTTTTCTCATGAGGAGGGGGTCAAAATTCGTGCTGAGAGGAGCAGAAGTCTCATTGACAGTTACAGGAATCGTTTGATTGCAGTGATTGCCTCAAAAGGTTGTGCAACAAAATATTCAGTTAAAGGGGTTGTCCCATCACAAGGATCCTATCTATACTGCTTGTTAATGTGGATGTAAGACTTTTCCTAAATACACTGCTTCAGCAAAGCTGCTTTGTTTGTCCACTATCTTACTTTATTCAATTCATTGTTGACACAACCCTTGACTTATCTGCTCAGAAGTCAAGTGATGTATCTGCCTGCTCTCAGGGGGGAGGGAGAAGCCTGTGTATCTAGCTATTCCTGTGTCTACACCATGTGACCTAGTTCCCTGCTATCAGATAGAGATGAGCTGCATTCATTTCTGAACTGTCTTCTGTTCTCCCAGTTATCAGGCTAGCTAACTCATTTGTGTTCATTATGGCAGAGACAGGCAGTGTCTGTATGTAGCACAGAATGGAGTTGCTGCTGCCTGCACTTCATAGTCCAATATGGATGGGCGAAGCTACACAAAAATTAGACGGCAGAGCTAAACGGCAGGTTGCATGTGAAACCCTGCCCACCAAATGATGCAAGAAACCAGGAAGAAAGAAGATTTTACAGCAGTGAAGACTGATGAGTATGTGACATGGGAATACCCCTTTAAGGGAAACATCGTTTCTGTCCAGGCCTGTTTCATGAGTTTTATTTTATTTTGTTTAAATTCTGCTGAAATGAAAAGCTATGTCTGACTTGTATTTGTTTATTTTCATAGAATTTTTATTTATTATTACTTTTGTCAGATTCAAGTTATTTCTATGACCATTGTGGGTTTTAATTTCATTAAACGTTTCATTAAACAAGGGGTACCAACAATTTTGTCCATGTGTTTCTCTTATAGTTCTACAGATAGTGGGTGAAACTTTTATTTTTGTATTGGTGCGTGTTATATGAAAATAATTTAATATAGGTAATACTTTTTAGGGGCATTCCCCGTAACAAGATGTTGCCCTTGTAGAAAAAAAAATAGGGAGTAAGTTGGTGATTGGGATTCCAAGGGCAGATGAAGGCTCTCTCTAGCTGTTCCCATTGAAAGAAGCCAGGGTGTGAATTTCTGACTTGCCTCTCCATTCAAATTGGGGTGCAAAAAAACCCCCGTTCTTTTGATCAGTTAAAGTTCAAGTTGCTTCTTTATACTGGTGTACCCTTTAATTTATTTGCCTAAAAAGGCATGAATTTGTAGTTCATGGAGTAAAAAAAACAAAAACACAAAAAAATTAAAAATGGCCATTTCAGAATCGGTTAGGATACCAAACAAAAAAAAAAAAAAAAAAAATAGCTGCTCATGAACTGTTATCTTTTTACTCTTCTTCTACCATCCCTGGCATGCATTATAATAACCTCATACTGTGAATTTATTCTATTTCTTAAATCTTATCTGAATTAAACCAGCTCTTTCCTCTTGACCTTGATAAATAAAATGCAGCATAAAAAAATATTATACAGGTAATCGGTTTTATTGTATTCTTCCATATCTGTGCGTCTTGATAAGTGACATTTCCTCTAAACTGTGACTTTTGAACAATCAATAAATGACCTAAAGGTTTTACTCCAGGAGGCCACTGAAGACTTCAGGCGTAATTTAACTAGACAAAGTTTCCCAACACATAAATATATAAAGATAACATGCTTAGGTGTTTTTTGTGAGAACTAGAACGTAAATGGCTATTTCAATGGCAAAGTGGTCTTGACATAAATGCCATACAGCAGAGACGTGCTGAAAAACCAACTGGGTATTGACATCTGCACATTGGATTGTAACCCTGTCATTCTGGGATAACTATTTTTCAGACATAATAAGGTAAAAGGGGCAAAGAGTTACTAACAGGGACTATGCACATTCAAGGATTGATAGCTCAATAATAACTATTCGCCCTTCCCCACCCAGAAACAGCTATTGTGCGGAGCAAAATCCAAATGTGTCCAAACCTTGTTTTCAATAGAAGACATTTAAAGGAGAATGCCTACCATTTAGAGGATATACATAGGGTATTCCATAAATGACTGTTTGAAACACTTTAAACTTATGGAAACTCACTTACTGAAAAAAACGTGTTTCCATTGTTCTCCTAATTGTTTGGCTATTCCCTTTTTTCCATGGGCAGGCTATATACATCATCCATAGTCCATAGAACATGGGCACTATTCTCATTTTTCCAGTACCATCATGTGAGCAATTATCATAGTGTGAAACTAAGAGAGGATCTGCAATCAGTCAATGCATTAGTTGAGTATCATAATACTATTGCACCCCATAATTAAATTTGGGGGTATTCACAAGATCTAAAACACAGTGTCCCTGTTGATGGGATTAGGTTACCAGTTCCTCTATATCTTTCATGTGTAGGAGTTAAGTATTTCATAAAATGATCCCTTTCAGCCAATTAAGGAAAATACTTCCTTAAAATCTTGTAATTATTATTCTCTCTCTTTATTTACTTTTTATTGCTTATTGATAAAGGACTTAATCTTATATTCAATGCCTGGCTATGTTAAACATTTATTAGAACTAATAGAAATTTAGGAGGTATGGCACTATTCCAATACCACTGACACTTTGCTCTATGCAGACTCTTACCAGTTGGACTTTGGTAGCATATCCTAACAGTGTTCCACCAGTTTCCTTAATGAGATAACCCCTTGCCAAAAACTCTACTGTATGTCTAGAGAACATGATCTTAAAGGGGTTTTCCCATGTCACTGTTTCAGCAGCTTGCCTGCAGTCTCTTATTCTCACTTCCTGTATTTCTTCCCCCCCCCTCCCAGCTTGCTGAACAAGGTATCACAATACTTATGCAGATCAGATAATATGCAGATACAATATTTCTTGTAAAGAATGGACTCAGTGTTATCTGTGTGTGTACATAGAGATAACAGACTTGGTTTTATGAGCAAACTGCAATTAGCTGAACTGATTGTTCTGCCGGCACAGAGTAAGCGACGTCACTTGTCCTATCTCAAAAATTTGTGGTTATAGCAATGCTGTGTAAACAATGGGAGGAATAAGTTCACAAAGCAGGCATACAAATCAGCATGTCTAAAGCAATATATTTAGGAAAAATCTTCAATTTACATAAGCTACCAGTATAGATAGGATCCTTGATGTGGGACACCCCCTTTAATGAAGTCCACCTCTTCTTTGCATTCTTGAATAGGCAGTGCTCCACTGATTCATACACTGTTGAAATTTTTTCTCTAGCACCTACTGTGGCCAAGCAATCATTTTTGTTAGGTTCAGTACCCAATCTGTTAACTAGGCTTTTAGATGGGAAATTTATGACTCTCTGCTCCAGATCAGAACCACCCACTTGGCAGTAGAGAGCCTAATTAACATATTGGGTGCTGAAACTAACAGCACCCATTTCTCAGGAATGGTAGGGACTACAGAAAAAAATTCAACTGCACTGAAATCAGTGAAATCGCACGGATTGAAAGATGCAACAAATTGGGGGAGATGGAGGTGTTGAAATGTCCTCTTTAAAGCCAGACCATTTAGAAACCAGTGACATAATTCCTTGATACTATATGGAGAGATGATCTAATGGTGGACAATTTAAATGCAGTTGTGGTAACTTCTCTACTTTCACTCTTTCCTTTATTTCCAGGACTTTCTATAAAGTTAAATCATGATGTATATATCACTTTCTGCATTATATCCAGGCAATGATGCAATGAAATCTACCTCTAGTGTCATTAGTCACAATTCTCCTTTTAGGTATTGTAGAACTGAATAGAGCAGCCATGTTTCAGGATGGATTACTTGACAAAGAAGACATTTCCATGCACTCAATTTTATTCCATTGCTTTTCACCTGAATGTATTACAATTTGCTAAATATATCAAATTTCCTATAGCATCACCAGAGGGTATTCAAATTAACAATTCAATTTTAGAGCAAATAGAATTCTCTTCTCTACAAGAAGAATGTGTACACAGCTCATTAAAAAGAAGCAGCCAAGAACTATACCTGACTGCTGCGGTGGATAAAATGCTGGAGAATTCGCAAATGTCATATCTCAATTTCATATTACATTAGTTATATTCTACCATAGCCCGTACTAAGTATTTCACTTGTTCCATATAGAAAATTATTATTAAAGATAAATTATGTTACAACCTGAAAAAGATGCTACATTTTATTGCATTGATATTATATCAGGACACAATAAGTGCTGCAGCGATACAGTCAGATATGCAGTAATTGCTCTATAGACTTGAATATTCCTTTCATTGGAAATAGTTTCATATATTTTATTTGACCATTTTACAATTTCTTCCAATTTGCATTAATGGGAAAGCTGACAATGTATGAGACAGTAGAGGTGTAGTTCAAATGACTTATATCGAAATGATAGCTTTAAAGGGAAAGTGTCACCTATTTTTTTAATGAATTTTAGATGCTAAAGATCTTATAAATTATTTTTTTATTTTTATTTTTTATTTTATTTTTATTTTTTGAATTATACAAAAAAAATGAGACATTGAGCTGTAGATCTCTAGCACTGCAGCCACCATTGCCACCATGAATCAACAAATTTCAGAAAGGGAGGACTAAGGGTACCTCAGGTTATTCAGAAAGTGTGCCCCCTCCCCCATTGACATCAAAGATCCCTGAGATAGAATAGTGGCCCTCCATGCAGTATAATGTCCCTTAGTGTCCCCACAACACAGTATAACATACCAGAGAGGCCCCTACACTAATAAAATGAAAAGAGCACATGCAGAGGAGTGACCAAACTGGTCTTTGTTATGAGTTTACCAAAACTTTCGGGTCTGACTGAGCCCCACATCTGACTCACCGCCCACAGCTACTACTATTCTCTGGGGTCTCTTCAGACTCCACAGTATAATAAACCGAGGTTCAAGGTAGGTTAGTTAATATAAAGATAATTACCTAGCCTTCCATTGGCTCTAGTGTGAGTCCATGTCCTCTTTTGTCCTCTTATGGCCTTTTGAATGACATCAGGAACTGCTGATGCACTCATTGGTCCATTGTAGAGATGAGAGATGAGCAAGTAGTACTTGATCGAGTAGGTATTTGATCGAATACTACGGTATTCGAAATACTCATACTTGATCGAGTACCACTCGCTATTCGAATGGAAAAGTTTGATGCAGAACCAGCATTGATTGGCTGAATGCTATACAGTCAGCCAATCAATGCTGGTTCTTCTCCCACCTTTAGAAGTCTTATCTGTGCAGCTTCCCTGCGGTGTCTTCCAGCTCTGAATTCACTCTGCCAGGCATCGGGCCTGGGCAGAGCCGACTGCGCATGCCCGCTTGTAGTGCGGACATACGCAGACGGCTCTGCCCAGGCCCGATGCCTGGCAGAGTGAATGAAGAGCCGGAAGACGCCGCGGGGACGCTGCACGGAGAAGACTTCTCTGAGAATCCAGCCCAACCCTCACTCATGGACTTGGTAAGTATAATTTGATTGAATGTTGCCTACCCCTGAAACGAGCATTTTCCCCTCAGAGACTATAATAGGGTTTGATATTCGATTCGAGTAGTCGAATATTGAGAGGCTACTCGAAACGAATATCGAATCTCGAACATTTTACTGTTCACTCATCTCTAGTCAATTGGCTCAAGCAGTGCCATGACCATTGTGTTTATACATTATGATACTGGCATGACCTATGTGACCACTAGGGCCCAATTAAAGACCTTAGTGGTCATTCACATCATTCAGGAGGATGGATGAGGCTCAAAGAGGACAGACATCTGCACCAAAGACCAGAGGGATCTGCACTAGAGCCTAAAGGAATTGAGTAACACTGTATATGTTTATTTACCTCTCCTGGGCCTCTTTTAATTATATTTTGAGGTCTGAGCAGGCTCCAGAGTATAATAATAGCAGTTCCCATCCAAACAGAACCCTCTGAGACAAATCTTGCAAGGTTCACTCAATAAATACTGACCTCCAATAGACTCCCACTGTCCACAACAGTAATCAACTTTATCGGTGGATGCTGATACAGTTGATTTTTAGCTCAGATTATAATGGAAACACATGGACAATTACTAGTTGTAGGGCAACTTTCTAGGCTCAGACCCCTGGACAACTTTTGACCTTTATTATAAGATCAACTGTTTGGGAGGAAGTAACCAAACACTTTTGTCATTTTAAGGATACAGGATTATCAGAATTTTACTGTACATTATAAGGCTTATCTTGTACAGTCTGTAGTGTTTTCCAGGATTTTGCAAATAAGATCTGTGGTGAGCGTAAAAGAATCAATGGATAACAATTAAGAGTTGCAGATAACTTACTGAACAGGCATCTTTACCTAGTGACAATCAATATTTTAAACTCTATGCTCTTGTCCTAGACAGTACTTCTTGCCAGGTTCACAGATATTCTTTTTGTTTTAACCTATTGATCGCTAGGGAAATTAAAATTATCCAAAAAATTAAAAATGGAACAAAACTTTTACTTAATCTAGAAATGTTTCCTGCACCAGACTCGCTACATCCTGACCTTTTCATATACTGTCTATGCATCTTCCCATTTTATTGGAAAGCTGGCTCAACCCTAGCTTCACTCAGGAATAGTTGGGAATCTACAGAAGGGTGACTGATTTGAGTCTAGTTTCAAACCTAAGTATCTAGATGTAAATGTTTAGTTTTATATTTGTTCATTTTGATCTCAAACATTGTTCCCACATACTAACATAGCAATTGTTATCTTGACTCCCATATGAAAGGGTTTGAGTGCTAGGACGCCACTGTTCAGAACAAAAGGGGATCCTTTGTATCCAAATTGGGATTGATGTGAGTGGAAATTAAATTAAATCAAATTTATGGGGCTACCAGAAATATCTGAGCACTTTACACGACTTCTCTTAGGCAGTATCTTGTTGATAGAAAATGGGTTATCTGGGGTCACACGGTGGCTCAGTGGTTAGCACTGCAGCCATGCAGCCCTGGAGTCCTGGTGTTCAAATCCCGCCAAGGGCAAAAAAAAAAAACATCTGCAAGGAGATTGTATGTTCTCCCTGTGTTTGCATGGATTTTCATCCCATATTCCAAAAAAGACATACTGATAGGGAAACAATGTACATTGTGGGGCTCTCAATCTGCATTAAAAAAAAAAAAAGGGTTATCTTTGTGGAAAACCTCTTTAAGGCCTCCGGCACACAGGGTCTGGGAGAACCATTCCATTTATCAACTGGACTATCCAGCCCAAACTCTGTCTAGAGACCAGGATGTCAAGCATCATAGTCATCTATGATACTAGAAATTCCCCTCCCAGATCTACTGTAATCCTGTTTACCATACCAGACATTAATCAGGAGTCTCCAGACTTTGGGCTGATGTATGGACCTGATTTTCTGCAGGCCTTAAAATACCAAATTTGATTGAAGGAAAGAAAACTGTACAATTTTTAGCATGCAGCAGAGATGCAGAGTGGATTTATCACTGTAGTACGAAGGATTGTGTTGCGACAGCTAAAGACTTTAATGTAAGCAACAAGATAATCTCCAATGCAATTAAATCTGGTGACATCAGCACAGGCTCGCCGTGTTACATCGCAGCTCCAGGCATTTTATCTTTTCCTGCTTACTGCCTGAACTGACAGGAATGTCATAAGGTGCTAGCACACCACCTAGGTATTAGAAAGC